>NW_026456781.1:0-2361 GCF_943734635.1 Anopheles cruzii | reverse complement strand
GTCAACGAAACGCTTCAAATAATCGATGGACTTGTGCTGGGCGGCGAAGACATCAGGCGTTTGCCACTGACCGAACGTAACGCTAGGTGCCGGCTGTTTGCGAAAGCACTCCACAAACTTCCCAAGCGTTCGGAGACCCCGAAGAGCAGCAGCCAATTTGCTCCGGTGCCGATTCATGCGAAAACCCTTCACCCGTTGCTGGAGATGAAGCACTTCTTTGCTAACGCGCTGGGGCAGGAATCGAAGAACGGAGCAGCTACGCGACAAGGATATCGTCTGCAGTCTGAGCTGACGGTGTTCGAGCCGCAGGGATTGCTGTTTCTGCGCGACGCGAAGATTGCGTCATTCGAGGACACTGTATGCAATCGTGTACTTTGGGAGTGGACTTCCGCGCAACGTGGTACAGCAGTAGTTTCGAAGGAAGATGTCCTATTTTATATCGAAAATAATGTACCAAGTGCCGGTGCAAGTCGCCGCTAAATAAACGAACGGCGGGAAGCGGTGTGTAATCACCGCAAAGTTTTCTAACAACTAATTATGGCTCTCTTCTAAGGCAACTACGTCAAGTGATGCCCGTCGTATCTAATCGAACCAGGTGCTGAAGTGGAATCGGTGTGTAATTATTTGTTTTCTCGGGCCGCCGCCGCTTGTTGTGAAAGGTGGACAAGCTATTCCGCAGTACCTTTCGTTCCGCAGAAGTTCTGTACGCCATAAGCTGCGGTTTACTTCAGATCGCGTCCCCACGGAATACTGTCATCCACTGTGCCTGCAGCGTGGGAGACTGTTTTTTATATTAGATGTTCGATTTTATCCCATCAAGTACAGGATCCTTCTTGAGACGCAGTTGAACAGCGATGTTAACAACTTCTACACGCGTGATCGATACCGACTTACGCTGTGGGGCCGGCCGCAAGCTGCATCGGGGAAGCGTCTCATCACAGCATCTAGTCAGAGCATCTCGCGTACACTGACCGGCCAGATGACCCCACAGCAGACAGCGGGAGCACCTCTGCATCGTCAGCGGTACCGGGTGAACCAGGTGTGCTATGCCCGACGCAAATTCTATGTTTACTCGTTGTCCGACTAGTATCCTTGCCTGTTTGATAGGTACACGGACGTGCTGGAGACCGTTCAAACGATGCCGCATCTACACATCCACAGGTTCGTGAGATCGCCGCGCGTTCACAGACACCGCGAGGCCAGACTTTTCCATGCCCTGGCGGACATCCTCTACGATGGCAGACAAGCCCACCCCAGCTTACCCTTTTGGACACACAGCCTCACGCGCCACCGCAGCGTCCCCGGCTAGCTTCTCTATATTCTGGCCCCGTGAGGGCTTCGGCAGAGGACCAAAACCAGCTCACTATTAACTTGAGCCGCCCTAGTGATGGCCTCCTCGCTCCTCGCCGCACCCGGCTTTAGGCGGACGAGTTTGTGCACATCTAGGTGTGTGCGCCCTTCCGTCGGGGCCATCAAGACGCGCTCCTTCCTCAGGCGTCGGTTGCCTAGTCACTTCGGCTCCACTGGAGGCACCGGCTGGGATGCGTCACCAGGCCTTGCCGTTAGCCAATCCTCTCACAGATTCTTCAGCTGTCTTTTGGAGAGGTGCATGGTCCAGGCCATCTTCGATCACTCTTTTGGCTCCTGTTGCTGCTGCAGCTACTGTTGCAGGTGCCCTTGTTGTTTTTGTTGGACGCTCTGCGCGACCGCAAGCATCGTCTTCAGATCCCTGATCACTTTCTTCAGGACCTGTATCTCACGCACATTCACCACACATCCTCCGCATCTGGCTTGGGTTTGGGCTCGCGGGGCCGCCGCTCGCTGCTCAACGTCACCATCCCCCTTATCTCTAGTGGCCGTTTTTTCTCGTTCGTCGATTCTGCTTCGGCTTCCACACTAGCGCTCCCCGCATCAGGTTCATCAGGTTCACTGCCGACCGAAGCACTCTGTTCGACTCTCGTCGGTGACATCTCGTCAGATTTATCTCTCCTTTTCGAAGGAACCATGACGTACTTTCGCACGCAATTCTCACTGCTACTAGCGCCGTGCTAGTATTTGGGACCACCGGCACCCACACTCTCTTATTCCCTGTGCGCCATCCAGTCTCGAGGATCAGCTTGTTATCGGAGTGCTACTTACACGCCACACAGAGTATCTAACGCACACTTTGGCGCCCTGCGTTCTGTCGGTCAAAGCACTGAACTCGGCATCCACTGCGGCCGCTTGCAGTCCAGAGCCAACGGCAGGAAAGTGTTTCGTTATCAAATCCGCCATGTGGGAATGTTTATATTTCTCGCACTAAGGCTGGCCCTCTGCATTGAAACGATAGCTTATAATTTTCAAATACTGGTCGGTTTTGTT
>NW_026456780.1:0-2363 GCF_943734635.1 Anopheles cruzii | reverse complement strand
CGCGCTGGCAAGGATCCTTGCACCTCGGGCGGACGTTGCCGGAGTTGCCGTGACCACCGCTCCTGTTTGGTTTGCAATATCCGGTCCGGAATATTTACGACTCTAACGAAGGCTGCCGTACGCAGTAGCAGTGACCAGTATGGGGACAGGTAGTGGACGGGAGAAAAGCTGTTCATCATCGCAACGGAGGAGCGACGGTTCTGCTTTTCGGAGAACGTGTTAAGGATAACCAACTGTAGCAGCACATTCAATGAACCTACCTGCTGTCGTTCCGCAGAACTGCCTTCTCTCGGCCACTACTGGGCCACAACGATGAGCCTACGCGTTACGTGCTAATTTAAATTCCGCACACACACATACACTTGTGTAGCTCGGCCAGAGATTAAATCTCAAAATTGGACACTAGAGATTTTGCAATGTAGTATGAAGATTTTCACCGTCGAAAAATGTTGTGCTGCTAAAAATCTGTACATCGTTGTGTTAACCAAACACAACATTCATTTAAAGGAGGAACCTCAACTTACCGTAATACAATTCAGTTCAGTTCTATTTGTTAACAAGTAAAGCGGCTCGGAACTTCTCCTAAAAGGTTTTTTGGCACATCCTCAATCGCTGCCTTCATTTCATTGGCTTCTTCCCCAAAGCAATTGCAAAAAATGTTACTTTAGATGGTCGTCATGAGTTGTTTGGTGTTGTCATGGATATCACGTATCATCCTACACGGCGTTGACTCATCAAAACGATACTCATTAGTCTACCTTCAGCGCATAAATGTTCACGAATATTACGGCACAGCTGGTCCATTTTTCGCTATTAGTTACGTTCTCGAGTGGGAAAATGGGCCCTTGAAAGCTACCTTCACGTCACCGTAGTATCGCACGCTGGTGGTAGCGGCAGTTGTTGGCCTACGGCTTTCTTACGCCGTCGTAAACCATCGTACACCGAGAGGCCACACGGTGACGATGATGATATTTATTTCGCATGACGCGCTACTGTCGCAAGAAACTGGCAAAAGTCAGTTTTACCACCGAGGACAGGTTTTATGCTGCTTCGTCGTGCGTATTGGTGAGGTTCTTCGAAGTAAGTAGTGACATATGAACAGTCTCAAAAACCGTTTAAATTAAGTGTGATTAAAAAAGACCATTAACAAGGTACACGTCTATGTTGCTGCAAGCATATGGAACGTGGTTCAATTTTATGTAATGTGCTCTGAAAATTTGGTTAAATATTTTAAATATTACAAAATAGGATATAGAATGGAATTGGAAAATTGGAATGACGCTATATTGACGAAAGGAGTTAAATGTATTCCCAAATAGCACGACTACAACATGTCCCTGAATTATGTGTCGCAAAATCGGCAGCTTCAAAAGGCCTCGCCTTCAAAACCATTTCATTACCACTCGTCTATGCGGGCCACTAGCACATCGCGTTCCCAGTTCCATCGTAAACGAGTATGCTCAGGTTCTAGGACTACGTGTTACCGTTGGTTTACCTTGTGGCGGCAGAGAGGTGCGACCGTTTAGAGGATTTTTTGTTTCCTACCCAAAGCGCCTCTGGGTTCATATAGCGTTCGACGATATGCTTCGGTAAAAGCCGCGCGGAAATACGCCGTGCGTTGCGATGCCTTCATGTGCATGCACTTTCCTTCGCACTTTCAACAGGTGCAAGCGCAACCAATTTTGAGAGACTGGAGCTCTACGAGGCTCATGCAAAGGAGAACATTTTAATTACGTGTATTGTGTGTCGTGCCGACGAGACGAGGACATATTGTCCCATACAAGCAATACGCGTAGACGAACATCAATCCGGCAGAGTTTTCTCATGGGTCCGAATTTTGAATGAAATTTTAATGGGATCCTAAATGTGTTTTAACCTCGAAAACTACTAAAATGCTACGCTCTGATGGTTTTTTCTGTTACTGTTCATAATGCAGTATTAACAGTTTCGGACAACTTGAGGCAATTTCAAAGTTACAACTTTTAGAAATTGTGAACTTTTGAAAATATCCACGTTTCTTTTAATATCAGTTGAAAAGCTTCTCACTGACCATACATTCCGAGATCTAGAATGTTCAAACCCTTAAATAGATTTTAATATTCTTAGCCTTAATTTTCATAAACAACCAAACTAGTACCAAAAACTTTTCGATCGAATCAGGTATGAAAGGCGCACCTGACAGGTTTTCCAACCTGTGGAACTCAGCCCCAGGGTTCCGTTCGCTCAACAATTTCATCGCCGTTTACACGTTGGCCCCAATTCGACGAGTGAAATTAAGAGCAGAGGAGCGCTGCCAAATTGCTTCACAAAAACGGGGAACGTTCATCATAATTCTTATCTACGTAACCGGATCTCGTAAGCGA
>NW_026456779.1:0-2364 GCF_943734635.1 Anopheles cruzii | reverse complement strand
ATTTGGAACGCAAAATTCGGAATCCACCGGAAGCAAGCAGCGGCACACGTGAACACGATGGAAGAAGGTTGCATTGCAGTAAAGTGTCTCGCAGGGCAATCTTTTGCGGGTCATTCTTGGTCAAAAACCCAGACACAACGCGACATTGGCACCTCCAGCCAGTCGCCAATCGTGCCCGTCGGAAGTCCTTGGAAGGTTGCGACATGGCAGGAAGGAAAATTAACTAAAAAGCATCTCGAGTCCCTCACGTGGTGCATCGGAGACGGAGAGCATAATATGGCATATCGTTCGGGATCTTGGCCATCCATACACGTCCTTCGCCGGGCTCGGTTTCCAGCAAAACAACGCAATGAGAAGCAACCACTTACCGCTCGGTGAATGATGAAGAGCTTTAGAACGCTAAGGGATGGTGGTGGTCACACGGTTTTTGCGATCGCTTCCTTGCGCCACAAAACAGCCTCAACGCCCGAATAATGGAGAATAAGAGCGCATGGAATCTTAAGTGGAGCACCCATCGTTAAGTCGAAAGTTTCGCAGCAGTAACAAAAAAGGAACACAAACCGGATGGAGGACACACCGTTTTACGATGCGCGAGCTGTGGCCCAAACACCGCGTACGCCAAAGGAAGAATGGTTAATCGACGGTAATGCTGTCCGAGGAGCTCGTCGTGCCCGAGAAACCTGTTCCTGTGTCCGTGGTGTCGCGGCTATTTTTAGACTCCGCCAATTGGTTTGTATTTTGGTTTTGGTGCGTTGGGCATGGTTTTTGCGTGTTTTTACGCAGTGCGCTGCTTCCCAAAAACAGGATTTTGTATCGCGCGACGCAGATGCGAGAATTCCGGCGAATCCCTTTTTTGCCCCGAACATGACAGGGGGGCTTGGCCGGTCTCAGGTGTAATTTATGCAAGAGTGCCCGGGGCACGATGGATGGATGGCGCAAGTTTACTCGTTTTCTCGATTCAAGTTTTGCATTCGATTTTTTACGCCATTACCAGAGACGCTACGAGCTTTGCATGTTTCATAAAAAAAATCCACTATATTCTAAAAAACTCGTTGAGTAAGTGCTGTTACTCGTGCTGCGCAATATTTTAAGGCATTTAATTGATTCCAGGTTATCAGTACACGTCTACCGACCACAACGCGGTACACGGCTTAAATACACAAAACAAAACAATAGATTAACACTTAAGAGGACCTTGAAAACACGGACAAAAAATGAAAAAAAACGTGATGGCCGGGAAACAACACCGATAACCTATTCACAACTGGGCCTGGACCATTCCCAAACACAGCCGGTGGTGGCGGTGATTATGTCATTTCGGTGGCCCAATCAGAGAGGAACCAGTTCATTCGGTCGAATTACAAAATTTGGACACGAGCCGACGCCAATGCGCAGTGGAGATCGTCGGTTTCCCCCGTTTGTTTGTTTACCAGAGTTGTCGTAACTTGAAAAAAGCGGAACCAATTGCCCAACAAACCTGATGACATGCACACGCGCGGTTGGTCGTTTGGCGTCATACATCGGCCGCGCATTCTGTCTGTCGTCCGTCGACGGGTGAATCACCCACACGTTTGGAACAAATGTGCAAATTAACAACCGCCATCGTAGCAAAATAAAAACCAACTTATCGTGTGTTCGTTGTTAGGGTCACCTTCTAAATTGGGCGTTCATTGGGGATCAGCTTCTCAATGAGCTGATCAGCGCATGATCGAATGAGCGAAATGTGCGGAAACAAAACGAGCAGAGCGATTAGAATTGGCAGTCATCAAAATATCGCGCCACTTCTCAACCACTAATGGCCCAAAAAATAATAATAAGAAGCATTGCAAACGAAAGAAACGAATCTGGAAGCTGATGGGCAAACATCGTTGATATAAATGGCCTAAACAGTGAACGTATACCAAACTTAGGATGCAATTTTGGAGTCTACGCAATATACCGGTCTATCGACTAATAATGTACAAAAAGGATACAACGATACACTTTCGATAATCACTCTAATCCCCGGGGGGTCAGCTGAGTGGCCCCGATTCGAGGGGTTGGAAAGTAAATAAGACATTTCATATCACTACGAGAACCGGACTAAGGCGACTAAGATTGAAAAAGGGCAACTCTAAACGTTGAACGTTTAATGGTACGGATCAGAATGGAACTTTTTGACAGGAACATTGTTCTAAATGCGAATCGAAAACAATCAAAGTTTGCCATATTATTACTACATTTTTTAGTGTTTGTGTTTTGTGTGAGGGAAAGAACACCTATTCTTTCGCGAGTGTACTAAGGACAGACAGAGCGCAGGCGATAGCCTGCGATAGGTTAACAAGAATACATACACAACAGCTACGTACTATTCGCATTTTCCAA
>NW_026456778.1:0-2365 GCF_943734635.1 Anopheles cruzii | reverse complement strand
AACGAATGTAGAAGATACGACTTAGTTTAACTGCTCTACTATCCTTTCAAGCAGACTGTTCGAATTGTGGAACATAAACCATTCAGTCCCTCTGCTGTCACTTCGGCCGTTTTTATCGCCACAAATTTAAAAAGCAACAGCAGCCAGGTATATTCAATCAAGGTAAATAGATACAGGGTACTTTTTTCTCGTGAGTGAAGAAATTTGAATGTGGAGTTGCCCAAGATGCAAAACCTTCCAAACGACGTACTAAACAGTCAGCTTCCACACTTATTATTTATGGTATGGTATATCATTTATGATTTTGCTCGAAATGAATAGATAATAAAGAACGGCCTATACTGTTGCATCTTTTGCTCTGTAAAGAATATCGATTGATTCGTGCAAATAATTTCTGTATACCACGCAAACATAAAAACATCGAAAATTCGTTCTTTTTATAGTTGCGCTAGTGATGAACGTTTATTATCTTGTTAATAACGGGAATTATTGGAAATTAGTTAATTATTAGAAATTAGTTAGCAATTAGAAACTAGAAAAAGGAATATTGTACAAAACCTATTGTATGATAATTTCAAATGTTTTTTCGGATTGGCATGCGCAGATGGGGAAAATTATTGGGGAAAAGTTTGAGGCTTTGATGAAATCCTGCTGTGTTTTCTAAGCTTTATACAAAAAAGGCAGTTGATAAAACTTTTTGGAAGCGAGGTGCTGTCAGTTCGCAAACTGTAACATTTTTCATTGAGTCTAGTACTTCCCGAGATTGTGTCATCGCATTGTCGTCGACATTTTGTTAGATCGTAGTCGACATTGGTCGACATTGGTTCCCACTTCCGCCAGTAGCGCGCAGATTGCGTCAGACAGCAGGCCGAAGCGGAGGTGCTTTTCCGTGTGTGGCACGTTTCATGTGAAATATGAGAAGATAGAAGGAAAGGAAAGTGTAATTAATTGTAATTAATGTAATAATGTGTAATTAATAAAGTAGTGTAAGTAGTAAAAACATAAGGTAAGTTGTAAAAACATAGCGTAGTAGTGATTCGCGAAGGCGTGAAATAGTTTATCGCTCGCCGCGTTCCTTCCACTTAACCTAAAATGTGGATATCGCGTGGTCTGCATTTTATTTGCAGCACTGAAAACTACCGTACGCCCGTCATGGCGGATTCTGAAATTAACTCAATTGTGCGGACTCGTTTTATAAGTACCCTTTGTGCAGGTCCGGAACCAATTTTTAAGGAGTGTTCATCAAACTTTTTGGAAACCGCCTTGTCCTGAACACATTTATTAGTGGCAAAATCAAAATCTGCAAGTTGAAGCAATCGCAAGCAGTTCCACTGAACCGCTTTGCTATCAGTTCCCAAACTGTGGAACACTTTTCGGATTATTCTAATACTACGCAATATTTTTTAATACTGCTATGCTACCAAAGAAATGTGATACAATATTAGCATCCATCATTGTATTGTCTTGAGCTGCGTTATTCAAAAGTTCAACTTTTTTTACTGACTCAGCTATTAAAGCACAACTCTAAGCATAAAAATAACATGTTGAACTAAATTATTATAATTGAACCTCGAAATCATTATTTAAAATCACACATACTTTTGATTTATACCGTAACTGAATATTTTAGTATGGAAAAAGCCATCTTTGGATGCCCGGATCATCGCATTCCACGGGAATAGGTTCGGTAGTTGGTGTTGGTGTGTTGCCGGTCGTGGTCGACATTGGTTCCCCTTTCCGTCAGAGGTGAAAAGCATTGTTCGGCATGCTCGTGATGGCGGATCGTGGTTCAATTGTGCGGACTCTGCTATGCTACCAAAGAAATGTGAGACATTGTAAGCACCCGTCATTGCACTGTCTTGAACTGATGCGGTATTAAAAACTTTTTTCTTTTTACTACCATAGCACATGGCGCTCAATTCAAGCCACGTCCGCTCTTTCCGCTATCCGCAGACGCCGACGCCTATAGGTTAGGTACATCCGCCGGTATACCTGCCTCGAGACAGGCGTGGATGTGCTCGGCTTGGAGACGATCCCCTGCAAGGTAAGTTCGGTGGAGCCAGCCAGCGTTCGCTACTGTACCACACGATTTCTGTTTTTCAGATGGAAGCCGAGGCACTGCTCGATATGATATGTGAGGATTTTCCCGAACGTGGGCCAAGGCACGATCGCAGCGTAGCAAAAATCTTCTCGCACTTGGTGTTAACTGCGTGCATCCGCAGATTGTGACGCCTCTGTTCAAGAGCGTGAACGAAAAGAAGCTGCCAGAGGCCCGGATACCGCTCATAGTGTATCCTAACTCGAGCGAAGTGTACACCGTCGAAAGTGGGTAAGTCTGAAAAACCATACTATTCTTCTTTGGCAA
>NW_026456777.1:0-2366 GCF_943734635.1 Anopheles cruzii | reverse complement strand
CAGCGTGGGGGACAGAGTAAATTCAATTAAATTTTTCACCATCTTCCGTTTTCACCATCACCGGTGCCCACAACTGGTGCCGATGTCCTGCTCCGATGTCGGTATTTTATCCCCCGCCACAGTCGGGCAGGAGTTTGAAGAGAAAATCCCGCTTAATCGTTTGAATAAACACAGCCGCACCACCCGGCACACACACAGCAACAGGACGACGAGGTCCTTTTGGGGCCAAATAATCCTCTATCCTTCCATCATTCCAAATGTCGATGCTCACGCTGCGGCGCCGTTTGGTTGCCCTTTCGCACTCTCTCTCTCCCGGTCTCTCTTTCCCACTCAAGCTCTCTAAGAGTCCTTCTCAGAAGTTTGCCCTAAAGCTGGTGTGGCTGTGGATTGAAATGGGTGGTGGTGGTGGGTGGTATTCTAAAAATTCATCCTTCCGAAGATCGGATGAAAAATCGGTTTCACTGTTCGTTTGCAGATCGAACCGGCGAGTCCTTGCGAGTCCCAAACCACCCGGCACCCGGCGGCTCGCCAGCCCTTCTAGCCTCCCGGAGGGTATTTTGTCCTTTTTGTCGGGGTGGACCACCCGCCGGCACTGGTCTAATCTTCTTAAGGAGCTTGGCGGTGCTGGTCATCGGCTTGCTCGGTTTTGCTCATTCGTAAGGCTTTGAAGGCTCCCCTTCCGGACGCAACTCCTTCCGGACAACCAAAGTGCTCCGAAAAACCAACCCAACCCAAACTACAACAACACCGAAAGAACAGGAAAGTAAAACAATCACAAAACGAAAATCGGGCAGCCATCGGGAAATTAGGGATTACTTTCGTTAAAAAGCCTGCCCACCGCTCGCAGCTTCGCACCCGACTACCACTGACCACCCTGCGGAGTGAAGGTCAAAGAAACCACTTTTAATTGGGTCATTTCCTAATGGCGACAGGGGGTGCCCCCTTTCCGGGGACCGAAACGGAACGGTGATTGATTGCAGTTGACTGTAAAACTTTAACGAGCCTCGTTAGAATCCGGTTCCGCTTCACGATTCTTCGGCAGTCACTTCCTCTCGCTCGCTCGGTGAAAGTGAAATTTATTTCCACCACCAAAAGTGCCCCGTGCCACATCGCAAAAGGACAACGCACCAGCCCGGTCCCCGGTGAGCAATCGGATCGGTGCCGCGGGGTTTGGATTCTATGGAAGAATTTATTTTTCGAAAATACGAGAACCCGGGAACAAGGCTCACAGGGTTAATTCGCTTGAGATAAGTTTACAATCAATGATTGAAGTGTTGAGAACGATTCTTACAAGTTTTGCGAACGATTTTTTTACACTGCAAAACACGGGACTTTGTGAAATACGAGAAAGAAAAACTTACTTTAGTAAATCAAAATCCAATCGGAATCATCGATTAAGTCTTGTAGATAATAAAAAAGGCTACAAACTATTAGGTCTCGTAAATAATATATCTGTCTTTTTAAAGGATCGTTGATTCACATGAAAAATTGCAACCATACATATTTAGAGCAAACGAAATTCCATTGTGCTCAGACAATATTGCCAAACAGTGCGGGTTTGTCATGCGGTCCTTTCTTCAGCCTCCAGTTATTATTGTTGGCCAGATTGTTTAGATTAATTAGGCTAATTCTGTTACTCCCTGTTGCTCAAGGGTTGAGTCTTACCAACAACTCATCCGTCGAGAGCATCGTTTCCCAGAATGAGGCTGAAAGCATACCGATGGCAGAATACCAAGCTATTTTTGGCAATGACTTACTTAGCTACAGAAACATTTTGAAAACAAGGCCAGATTTGCATGCGTCATACAGACTATGTTGGCGCAACAGACTGACGCACAGAAGAGACTTTTCATTTATGAGCTTTATTGTCATAATCCTTGATCGTTTGGGCGACTGTTATAGAATATTTTGGTAATATTCTTGTTGTGTTTAACGATAAAAGTTATATTTACAATCACTTGATATTCTTGTTCATTAATTTTACGATATTTCAAAGTTTTTGCCATTTTACAAAAGCTGATATACAAAATACTGTCTTATGAATGGTTCATAGCGCCTTAACCTTAAGCCTTAGGTTAAGGCTCAGCCTTAACTCTACGCTTTGAATATCACAACGTATAAAAAAAACACACCATTATTGCTCGTAAATACATTAATCTACTTTAGTTGCTTAATCTACTCCCACTTGGAAGATTTGTTGCTTAATCCTAGTCTAATCTAATACCGAGCATAACGAACAAAATAAATTTGCAAAGTCCGAAAATTTCCAATTTTATACTATTAATAAACTAGCTGTCACCAATGGACCAAATATCAGTGTGCGGAGACCATACCGGCGCAGACCACGAACCCGACGTAGCAATGCC
>NW_026456776.1:0-2366 GCF_943734635.1 Anopheles cruzii | reverse complement strand
GAAGGGTGACCTCCTTTCGGTTCGGGACCCTTTGTATCTTTTTGCGCACACTTTTTAGCGTTGGAACTGCGCGCGGTTCACCCACGGAGCACTACTGTTGAGGTTTGTCTTTATTGTGAAACGCACCGCAACCGCAAACTCAGAATCACGCACGAAGGTTGGCTTGTCTCTGGACGTAACAACCGAGATGGAGAATCTCGCGAACGATGTTCCGTACCGGTATGTTCCGACTGAGGAGTGCAAGTAACGAGTAACGACTGAACGATGGCCAAGACCGGACCACCGTATTTATAAACTAGACACAGATGAGAAAAACCCACCGCGAGGCGGTCGGGCGCGCGCACACACACTGTGGTGTGGCCGTCGCGCACTCAAACGCAGAGCGCCAACCCCGTCTGGCCCGTATAGAGGCTTGGCCGTCCCTGATACCCGTCGGCGCCGCGAAGGTGATTTGGCGGCCCATGGACCTAAAGCTGTGTGTGGTGCGTAGCGACCGCCGCGGCTAGTGGCTTTTGGGGCGGATCGCGAACCAACACACACGCATGGCGCGACTGACCGTCGCGCCGCGAATCATTTATGCTGGGGAGACGGGCGGCAAGGCGAGGAGGGTAACGAATAGTCTGTCCATCCGTGACGCAGCCACCGCCGTCGGACACCAATACGCTCATCTCGTTCCTCCGTGGTGCCCCATAGCGGGTCGATGTTTGTTTTGGATGCGAAACGATCGGTGCCCGCGAGATGAATCAGGGGCGCGAGGGCAACGGGGGTGATGGTGACGATTGACACATCGCAGCATCAGCATCATCATCGTCATTAGTATTGCGCGCCGCGCGTTCGATGATGATCGGCTGTTGGTGTGGTGATCGGAAAGCCAATCAATCGATGCGCGCGTTCGACAAATCGCAGCAATCGATGCACCGGAGCGTGACACACGGCAATGCCCGGCGTGGCGGCGCCAGAGGGATGCGCCGCGAAAGGCCAAAGACGTCCGTGTTCAGTCCTTTTGGGAGTACGGCGGAGTTTTCGGGATGTCGAGTAAACATCGAAATTCGACCACCTTCGTTCGCTATTGCTTCTTGGAAAGCGGGATGCTGGGCATGATTTTTGAGACGCAGTTTGTTTTGCCAATCCTTTGGTTTGCAACGCCAACATTCGAATATTCGATAGCAGCTGAATTGGGACACTTGACTTTCGGGAAAACTGTTCGAAAATTATAAAATAGTTAGTCTACATGCTGACTTGATCTGGGTAGTGTTTTTCTCTGTTACCTTGGCAACTATCGCGAATCGCGGAATGACAGCTCGATGCAGTGTTCATCATCGCCTAGCCTTTTTCTAACTCTACCAACACGAAGTTGCCGAAGAAAATGCACGAGAGGTCGCAGAAGAAAATGCCAACCTTTCAGTAAAAGAGTGGCCAACGGATAATTTCGCCAATTTGCTGCCCGGAACGCCAACGAAAGAGCCAACAACGATTGCACGCAACCACCGGTTGATTGGACCACGAAACTAAAATGCACCAGTGCCAAAGCGGGAGCGTATGATTTCTTCGACCCCATCCACCCCGGCGTAATTATGTTGAGCTCCATTTCCTCAAATCGCCACAAAAAGTTGAACGACCCGCCACGGACACAGCAGCTCCAGAATCCCACAGGCTCTCTGGACGGCGTATTATCGAAGGCATGTGGTAGTGCCACCGTCTTTCCGGTGCTAATTTGACATATTCAATGTTGTGAAATTAATTTGCTGTTTTCAGGTGGGCTGGCTACACACACGTTCGTGCCCGTCCTCCGTCCGGAACGACGTGTTTACTAGGAAAATGATCAGAAAGAAAATGGTATCAGCAAAAAAAACGGTAATGGCGCAGAAGACACGGCACGCACGCTGGCGTGCGGCACGTGGCATTTCAACCCCGTTGGTTTTGGGTTGGAACCACACACGCGAATGCCAAAGGACTCGGAGCTCGAACTTGGCGATGAAAGATGAGCGAACTTATGCATCACCATCAGGGCGGATTTTTGTTCGAGGCGATTAGTGAAAAGTGGACACCCCCTTTTTCCTCGACCGATGAAATCACATCGACAGCTGCCCAAAAGCCCAAACAAATTGGTCCCACGTGCGGTTTCGAAGCACAGCCCAGCACCTCAACCGCGCCGTGGCCACATGGTCAATTGGGAGCGGAAATTAAATTGATGCTTGGTTGCAGATGCACAAACAGATGCACCTGCGCAGGGAACTCGGGGACTGGCGGCCCCAAAAAGGCCGGTGCCAAAATGTTCCTTCAAGAAGGTTCTCTTCGAGAAGCTGATCGGGGCCCCGACGGAATGGCCATGCAGTGTCGCGTGGAGCCACTTCGATGAAGGACAC
>NW_026456775.1:0-2366 GCF_943734635.1 Anopheles cruzii | reverse complement strand
TTATTGTCACAGTAACATAGTGGTCAGCAACAACACGGGATGGGTCCGAGTATGTTTTTTTTTTGTTCTGTGAATCTCCGCCGCGGCAAAGTAACGGCTTACGAGCCAAATGGTCACTCAACAGTCGGCTCCGGGCTGGCTCCGAGCCCGAGCCGGGTCCGGTAAACGGGGGGCCAACAAAAGGGCTAACGGTGGAGTCTGTAGTGATTTCAAACGGCGATTTTGGCGAAAAACTCCCCTTCGGTGCCTAAAGTGCCCGGGGCGATTGGAAAATTCGGCACAATTATGCTTTCCATTCACACACACAAAAAGAGCAAGGATAACAGAGCACAATAAAATGCGTTTTCTCTCGCGATTGCAGTAATTGCCCCTTATGTACGATTGAATTAAAAAAAATAATCAACATAAATTACAAAAAGGAGAAAAATATAAGAGGACGTACCAGGTACGATTAGTCTTTCACTTTCCTTGGAGAACTTGTAGACTAGAATACAGTCAGAGACCAATTGGCAACAGGGACCAATTACTTCATTGATATCAACGAAGGTAGCGTCACACATCATCAAGCATTCAAAACACACCATCCAAGTAGGATGATAGGAAGGAAGGTAGGATGATAGTAGGAAGTTGATGAAGGATGATGATGAAGATGAAGGAATGGGCGTTGTTTAGTAGTCTGTAAAAAGGTTGTCATTTCACTATGGCCAAAAAGTGTCGTACGTCTTATGCGAAATGAGAATCTGGAAGAAAAAACCCAAACACCAATACCAAAATCAACGAACACCATGCTCGACGATTTTATAGTTTCATTGTGTGGTCACCTGCTACAAATACAGAATTGGTGCATAAATTAACAATTCTCTTTTCTAAGACACGTTAACCGAAAAGGTAATCGATGAAAACGGTATTGATGGGATCAACAGTAAAACGCCTTCAGACTTTAACTTCGATAAACGGTGAGACGATTCGATTGAGACTGTGAATTTAGTTTTTCAAACCGAATAGACTTTTCAACAATCAGAAGCAAAATGATCAATTGACCTTTTATGTGTTTTTCTCTCAGCAACCGGCTAATTTGGTACAAGATCGGAAAGCCAAGGTAGCTTTACAAAAGAAACTTCAACACCCAAAAGTCGTGTAATGGAGTCTTCATTAGATTAAAGATCCACTGCGAACATTTCAGACCTTCTTTACTAATGCTTCAGTGATATAGGTATAGAAGTGTCTCTTGCAGAAAGACTGAAAGTTTTGAGCTAAGACGGAGCTTCAAACTGGAACATAAACTGTCACATAATTCAAAATTGTGTTTTTCACTATGATGTGGACTATTCCTTCCAAATGTCGAAAGAACCTTTGCATCTATCCATACCTTAGCTGCACTTAACACGGATACGCTAGAAGCACCTGTTGTCAAGTTAGTATGCAATATCGACGAACTCATCACTGCGATTTTTTCCACATGGCAAATAAACCCTTACAGTAATATCTTTTATCGAAAACCGATCCTAACCCGAACGAAGCAGTGCTTAACAGTAAGCAGTTTTTTATTGATAACAACTAGCGATGCATTTGTGTATAGGTAATGAAGGTACCATTAAGTGATAAGGCATATCAAACGTCCCATGTGTCGAACTATTGCGAGATTCTGTGGTGCAGCCAATTTTCCTGAATCATCTTTGACCCAGTCAGTTCGTTGCCGATTGCCGATTGAGTTACAGGTTTACAGCGGAGCCTTAGTGCTACGACAGCGGCCATGACGGGGAACAATATGTCCCAAGGCGAACGGAAAAAGTTTCCACAAAACATCCAAACCTCAAACCACGCGGCTTACACCAGCTTACAGACCAACCGTCGACTATCCAGCGACTGATCGATCACTAATGGCGGTGTCGGTGGTATCGGTGATTAATGGCAAGTGCCTGCAAAACGAACAACTATATACCGCGTGGGAAGTGCGGTCTACCATGCCCACCACCCCCGGTGGGGCGCAGGAAGAATGTCGGTCAATGTTTGAAGCAAAATGATGAGAGTTCATCAAAAGCAAAGGCACCAAACGAAAGGATCTGGCTGAAAAGTGAGCGTGTGTGTGTGTGTGAAAATATATTTCAACGCAGCATGAAGCCGTTGGTCGTTGCGAACAGCAATAAGAGCCATCGCCTTCGATGAGCCGTCTTATGCAACATCACACCCCGCTGCACCGGCTCATGCTGACAACAACTAACGCAACCGGCACAAAACGGAGTTCGCACGGGCTGCGCTTCCGGCGATTGACTGGCCCCGTGTCGGTTCACGATGAAAAATGGAGCATTGCTTCTTCCCCGCACGCTTGCAGGCCCCATGAGAGTGGCTTCCGGTGCAGCGGCGTG
>NW_026456774.1:0-2367 GCF_943734635.1 Anopheles cruzii | reverse complement strand
GGGAAATCGGAAGCGGATGCGCTTGAGAGTGAGGCACCCGCTGATAACCGTCGACATTCACGTGAAGTCGTTGATTATTGTACGGAAGTGCGGTTTGGCGTTGCTGCTGTTGGTCGGTTGCCTGATGTGAAGCAATGTTGTGCCCAGACTGTACCACATACTGTTGCTTGGCCACATGCTGAAACAGCTGGTCCTGCGGCTGTTCTGGCTGATAGTACTCTAGAGGCTGCTGATGACGTTGAAATACCTCCGGCGACGCTTGAAAATGTTCACTCGCATCCGCTGGACGGACGACTTTCAATACGTGATGCAGAACGTTTCCATGGTTCGTATTCTCTTGGTATGATCCTTCGATTCCAGGTGCGACTCCCAACAGTGAAACCAACGCAGCAACGACCAACTGTAAGTGCGTTGTAAGTAAGAGTTTTCGGTTAAACCGTGATATGATAATCTAACAAGTGGTTACCGGATTTCTTACCGTCTCTAGGCCCATTGCGTTCGGTCAGAGGATTTACTTTTCTTATAAATAAAGCTTTAAAATCAGAGATGCAGCAGTCCGGAGGACACAAACGTCGTGTTTCGCTAGACAGTGTCGAAAGTGAACTGATAGCAGATTGCGTTACGTCCGGTCTTTTTTATACTACATCCCCACATCTTTCAACGGTTGATGGATCGGATTGACCACAGAGAAATGAAAAGTGTAAATCTTGTTTATACAACTGTCTCTTGACCAGCTTAATTGTGCGAAACGTAGCCACCTTCGGCAAACGTTACCGATTTTTCTCAACTTCGTAACATTTACTATATCGAGAGCGGTGTCTTTACGAAGCCATGTTTGGCGCTGTTTGTGCAAATAAACTAATGACGTAATAGGGTTGAGCGATAGGATCCGAACAAGGGCACATATTTTTTTCATTTTTCTATTGTATATCTCAGGCATCAACACAGTACGATCAACGTAATTATAAGAATATCAATTCATAAATATGAAATTTTCAATCATGCTTTCAGTGTTAGCTGAAAACTCATCAGTGTTTGACAATATTCTTGATCAAATATATTGTTTAAAAATAGTATATCAAAAGAACAAAAAGTAATGCTAATCCGGATGCTTCCTCCCTACTTTCTGCACTCCCACTCTATGCCCCATCTCGTCGCCTCCGCGACAGACCCCCGTTCCTCGTTCCTTCCCGTCGGTCATGCTTCGAATCTAATGACCCATTCCTGCGGGCGATCGGGTCCTTCAATGCTGCAAGCTCCCTGTTCGACTTCCACCTCCCCGTCTCCACCTTCCGCTCCGGCCTTCGCGCCTCTGCCGCCCCTAGCACTTAAGGCCTTAGTACGTAAGCTTCAATGTTCCATTCACGATGATATTTCTTGTGTGAAAAGCAAACTTTTTCGTGCAACTTGCAGCAAATGACAACAGAGACATCTAGCGACCCGAACGAGCGATAGCGAAACCGAAAAGTAGGAAAGGACGGTTTTTGAATTTCAAAATGTCCGTTAAACGTACAAAAAATAAAAAAAGGATCTTTTGTCCATGAATCAACTCCTGGCGTCAACATCCTTCTTGTCCACGAGGAGTGATCCATCGCAAATAAAACATAATCGAACGGCCACATTCAGGACTGAAAATTTAAAATATAAAATATCTCTCGTGCTGGAATTCAGTTAAAGGTCTTTTCAGTCAAAGGAGGAGTTCTTTAGTTAAAGGTCACAATAAGTATAAGCTGCTTGGATAGAACTGAGCAGGGAGCGCAGTTTAATAAAAGAATTTACTGTAAGGAAAAATTGAGAAACTAAGAACCAAGGAAAACCTAACATTCCACCAAGGCATTTAGGAAACAACTATCTGGAGGCCACTTCTGATACAGCAATTGTGTCACTACTTTTTCACGCAACGGTGTTTGGCCTGGAAAGTTTACTCCATCCGATTGCGTTCGATCGTTGAAGACAGAGACGCCGATAATGAATTCGATTGGGGGTTTGCGTCTTCCATCCTACGATATAAAAACACACCAATCCAAGCGGTTTATCATTCCGTTGTGAACTCCCCCAACGTACAGTACATCCAAGTGGTAGGCAGACATGAAGGTAAGACCCAGCTGCAAAACCGTGGCTAGTATTCCGAATCTGATCATGCATTGTATTTGCAGGCGTTCGTAGTATTCATCATGGCTCTGGCCCTAGCCAGTGCGGCGGCAGTCGACAATTCCAAGAAGGAAAAACGAGGACTTTGGGAGCTGGGATCTGGACAACATGAGTCTTATGAAAGCTATGGCTACGACCATCAGCAAGAACACGGACACTACGGAAACGGCTACTCTCACAAAACGGTTAAGCACATCATCACGAAGAAAGTTCCTG
>NW_026456773.1:0-2367 GCF_943734635.1 Anopheles cruzii | reverse complement strand
GGGAAATCGGAAGCGGATGCGCTTGAGAGTGAGGCACCCGCTGATAACCGTCGACATTCACGTGAAGTCGTTGATTATTGTACGGAAGTGCGGTTTGGCGTTGCTGCTGTTGGTCGGTTGCCTGATGTGAAGCAATGTTGTGCCCAGACTGTACCACATACTGTTGCTTGGCCACATGCTGAAACAGCTGGTCCTGCGGCTGTTCTGGCTGATAGTACTCTAGAGGCTGCTGATGACGTTGAAATACCTCCGGCGACGCTTGAAAATGTTCACTCGCATCCGCTGGACGGACGACTTTCAATACGTGATGCAGAACGTTTCCATGGTTCGTATTCTCTTGGTATGATCCTTCGATTCCAGGTGCGACTCCCAACAGTGAAACCAACGCAGCAACGACCAACTGTAAGTGCGTTGTAAGTAAGAGTTTTCGGTTAAACCGTGATATGATAATCTAACAAGTGGTTACCGGATTTCTTACCGTCTCTAGGCCCATTGCGTTCGGTCAGAGGATTTACTTTTCTTATAAATAAAGCTTTAAAATCAGAGATGCAGCAGTCCGGAGGACACAAACGTCGTGTTTCGCTAGACAGTGTCGAAAGTGAACTGATAGCAGATTGCGTTACGTCCGGTCTTTTTTATACTACATCCCCACATCTTTCAACGGTTGATGGATCGGATTGACCACAGAGAAATGAAAAGTGTAAATCTTGTTTATACAACTGTCTCTTGACCAGCTTAATTGTGCGAAACGTAGCCACCTTCGGCAAACGTTACCGATTTTTCTCAACTTCGTAACATTTACTATATCGAGAGCGGTGTCTTTACGAAGCCATGTTTGGCGCTGTTTGTGCAAATAAACTAATGACGTAATAGGGTTGAGCGATAGGATCCGAACAAGGGCACATATTTTTTTCATTTTTCTATTGTATATCTCAGGCATCAACACAGTACGATCAACGTAATTATAAGAATATCAATTCATAAATATGAAATTTTCAATCATGCTTTCAGTGTTAGCTGAAAACTCATCAGTGTTTGACAATATTCTTGATCAAATATATTGTTTAAAAATAGTATATCAAAAGAACAAAAAGTAATGCTAATCCGGATGCTTCCTCCCTACTTTCTGCACTCCCACTCTATGCCCCATCTCGTCGCCTCCGCGACAGACCCCCGTTCCTCGTTCCTTCCCGTCGGTCATGCTTCGAATCTAATGACCCATTCCTGCGGGCGATCGGGTCCTTCAATGCTGCAAGCTCCCTGTTCGACTTCCACCTCCCCGTCTCCACCTTCCGCTCCGGCCTTCGCGCCTCTGCCGCCCCTAGCACTTAAGGCCTTAGTACGTAAGCTTCAATGTTCCATTCACGATGATATTTCTTGTGTGAAAAGCAAACTTTTTCGTGCAACTTGCAGCAAATGACAACAGAGACATCTAGCGACCCGAACGAGCGATAGCGAAACCGAAAAGTAGGAAAGGACGGTTTTTGAATTTCAAAATGTCCGTTAAACGTACAAAAAATAAAAAAAGGATCTTTTGTCCATGAATCAACTCCTGGCGTCAACATCCTTCTTGTCCACGAGGAGTGATCCATCGCAAATAAAACATAATCGAACGGCCACATTCAGGACTGAAAATTTAAAATATAAAATATCTCTCGTGCTGGAATTCAGTTAAAGGTCTTTTCAGTCAAAGGAGGAGTTCTTTAGTTAAAGGTCACAATAAGTATAAGCTGCTTGGATAGAACTGAGCAGGGAGCGCAGTTTAATAAAAGAATTTACTGTAAGGAAAAATTGAGAAACTAAGAACCAAGGAAAACCTAACATTCCACCAAGGCATTTAGGAAACAACTATCTGGAGGCCACTTCTGATACAGCAATTGTGTCACTACTTTTTCACGCAACGGTGTTTGGCCTGGAAAGTTTACTCCATCCGATTGCGTTCGATCGTTGAAGACAGAGACGCCGATAATGAATTCGATTGGGGGTTTGCGTCTTCCATCCTACGATATAAAAACACACCAATCCAAGCGGTTTATCATTCCGTTGTGAACTCCCCCAACGTACAGTACATCCAAGTGGTAGGCAGACATGAAGGTAAGACCCAGCTGCAAAACCGTGGCTAGTATTCCGAATCTGATCATGCATTGTATTTGCAGGCGTTCGTAGTATTCATCATGGCTCTGGCCCTAGCCAGTGCGGCGGCAGTCGACAATTCCAAGAAGGAAAAACGAGGACTTTGGGAGCTGGGATCTGGACAACATGAGTCTTATGAAAGCTATGGCTACGACCATCAGCAAGAACACGGACACTACGGAAACGGCTACTCTCACAAAACGGTTAAGCACATCATCACGAAGAAAGTTCCTG
>NW_026456772.1:1287-2367 GCF_943734635.1 Anopheles cruzii | reverse complement strand
CAAAATTAGTCAGTACCGCGTATATCCACCATTGTTTTGGAGCACTTCATGCATTCTTCTTAGCAGTGAATCAACCAAACCCTGACAAGTTTTTACTGGAATGGAATATCAGTCCTGCCGCAATTTTTGCCTCAATTCATTTTTGTTTGAAAACTATTGTCCAGCTAACTTTTGCTTCAAGGTATTCCACAAGTTTTCAAAACGGTTTAAGTCAGAAGACTGACTTGGCCAAGGCGAAACTGACACATTATTGCCATCAAACCACGATTTCATAAGCTATGACGTATGCTTGCGATCGTTTTCTGGTTGAAATATCCCTCTCAGTGGCATGATTTCTTCTGCATAAGGCACCATAAACGTCTTCCATAATTGTTTTATACTCGAGAGCATGCATGGTGCTCTTTACTCTGAAATAGGGACCTATACCAGATCATGAAAAATATCCCCAAATCATGATACTTCACCCTACATGTTTAAAAAATTTTTTTGCAAACCTGGGATGGAATTATTTGCTAGCAGGTCGTCAAACGTTACACTGAGAGTCCAAACGAAACAAATTTATTTTGGTTTCGTCGCTCCATAAAATATTATGCCTATTTTTCGTAACCCTCAATACGTCCCCAAGAACGATATTGAGTAGCAAACTGTTACCTCATCTGTAATTTTTTTTTAATCAATAGTGGCACTTTTCTTGCAATTAGCCCTGGTAGATTAGCCTCTTGCAATCGCCTGTGGAAAGGTTTTGGGCTAATAATGTTATTTATTATTGAGCAAATCGTTCTAGACGAACCAAACGTATCCACTTTGGCTAAAAACGCTATGCGATGATGTCTCGTTGGCTTGATTTTTCTTGGTCTATCTCGCGTTTCTTTTGTTTTCATCCACAACAAAGCATTTCTCACAAAACTTAGTGATTTTCCTAGTACTTTGGCGATGCTTTCGTACGTTGCGCCTTCCTTACGCATATTTTTCACAATCTTTCTTTGCCCAGGGTTGCAATGAGTGCATCTGCCCATTCTGGATGTCCTACCTGTAAAAAACGATGTTTTTTAGATTCACAATTGAACATTGATTGCAGCA
>NW_026456772.1:0-1187 GCF_943734635.1 Anopheles cruzii | reverse complement strand
ATTATTGAGCAAATCGTTCTAGACGAACCAAACGTATCCACTTTGGCTAAAAACGCTATGCGATGATGTCTCGTTGGCTTGATTTTTCTTGGTCTATCTCGCGTTTCTTTTGTTTTCATCCACAACAAAGCATTTCTCACAAAACTTAGTGATTTTCCTAGTACTTTGGCGATGCTTTCGTACGTTGCGCCTTCCTTACGCATATTTTTCACAATCTTTCTTTGCCCAGGGTTGCAATGAGTGCATCTGCCCATTCTGGATGTCCTACCTGCAAAAAACGATGATTTTTAGATTCACAATTGAACATTGATTGCAGCAAGATCAAATGAACCAATTCCTTTCAAGAAGTCTGGTGAAATCGCAGCGTATACAACGAATTACCTATTTTATTGACCAGGCCAAATCAGACCGCTGTCAAAGTAAGTGGTAACACACCTGTCACTTTTGACATAAGTATCACCAACATAGCAAAAAAATGACATAAACTAGTATATCTAAGTACAGTAGCAGTTTGGTGATCATTGGTTTAGTAATGGCTATAGTACAGTTCAAATTGTATCAGCTTCACACAATTACCTATTTCATTGACCAGCTGTGTAAGTCCGATTTTCGATTTTTTTGTGGCGATAAGTTACTACACATATCAGTGATTTATGGTGAACATTTCGGCCATTTTGAGTAATCGGTCAATTTTTGACAGCTGTTTAGCTTGGACAAGATTTAACTCATCTTCGATTTTTGTCTCTTCCAAAAAATGGATGGCAAAGAATCTTTATAAAATTTTGTGTGAAAAACGAAAATATTCGATTGGACGCAATCGATTTGTTGACTGTGGCTTATGGTGAAGCTTTTAAGAACAAAAGCATTGCTTATCGGTGTTTCAAATTTTTCTCAGTGGGCCGAGAAGATGTGAACTTCGAAAAGCCTACTTTGATCGATTGTGAACAGTTTTGCTTGCAGTTTTCTTCGATTGCAGGGTCGTGTTGCATCATGAGTTGTTGCCAAATAATAGAACGGTCAATAAAAAATATTTCCTGCAAGTTATGCGAAATTCGCCCGAAGCAATCCGTCACAAATGTCCGGATTTGTGGGAAACCTAAAATTGGCTGTCGCGCCCCTGCTCACACGTCGTGGTTTCTGCGCGAATTTTTTACCAAAAAAAACTTTAATGATACCAAAGCCACCGT
>NW_026456771.1:0-2371 GCF_943734635.1 Anopheles cruzii | reverse complement strand
GTTTTCGTCCACAGAATGTCCGAGTAGCAGGCATTCTGTTTAACACATCAATATCAAATTGGTTCCTTAGCATTCAATGACGTGATGACGTTCCCCAGCAATGATTCATCGGCTATCGATTTCATGATTTCCTTCAACGGAGCGATGACTTGTTTACTAGGGCTTAGAATTATGTTTGCTGTTCTTCCAAGAGTTTGGCTCAAATCGGACGGCACACAGGTAATTCATGTTTGTTTGGGAAAGTATATAACTAACATTTATTTCTATATTGACAGTCAATTGAAGTTGATTCGATTAATCGCTGGAACGTGTTAAGCCTTTTCCGTTATGTAATTCAAAAACATGTGATGTAGAACACATTGTACTAAATGTATCGTGCGCACATTATGCCCCTGCGTGTATGCAATATGAAACACTAACGACTGGCTGCGTTCGTACCATGGTCGTGTCTTGTGCACGCAGCCAAAAACTTTGAAACCATCAACGGTTTGTGGAGCCGCTTCCAAAAAAAACCTGTTTGGAGGACGAACCCATTAGCCATTAAATGGAGGTGTTCGTTTTCAGCAGATAGCTCAGCTTGTAAAACAAATAGAAAAAAGCAATTAACTGACCCCAGATGCCTGCCATTGGAAGTGACTGCTACTGGCCACTGGCAACCGATTTACGGTGATCGAAGGAGTTCCAGTAGGAAGGGTCGAGTTTTTGGAGTTCAATATCGAATCAAGAATCACTATTCGTCGGTTTCAATTTTGGCTCTCCATAAGAAGCGTCCAAGAATGTTCATTTCACAACCATCGTGTGTCGAAGGCAGAACGAACCACAGATTGAAATGAATCCTTCGTTCTTCGAAATGATAAACAGATCGAGTGGAAACATCGGCCCGCTTCCAATCCACAGTGGGTTCGATCCGGTCCGTCACAATGCCTCATACGCTGGACGCATCACGGTGGAGTAGAATGGTCGATGCTACCGAGACTTCCCCACGGAATAGTACACTCGGTAGAACTTCGCAGCATGACATCGGTACTACTAAACCTTCCACGTCGTTTTTTGCCGAATGCCGATTCTTCACGCCGTGAATGACACGCACTCAGATATCGTTTCGATAAAATTGCAGGCAAATGACAACCAGTAACGAGTGGACACGAGCATTGTTGTTTGTTTCGATTATTTTTTACACCAATTTTGCACGTGCGTTGCATCAATATCTGTTTCGCGTCGTTTGCGTATGATTTATTGTTTGCATGTCTCGTTCGTGCACTTCTAACAACTTCTAACAAACTCCTTCTTTTGTTTCCATCCACATTGTACCATTGTCAACATTTGTCCCAAGCCGGTCCCAAACCTCCATCCAAAGCCAGGGAGATGCTCTTCCTGTCTTGATCTTCGTTGACGACCTCGCCCTCACACGACACACACGCGAGTAACCGGAGCGGTGTCCTCCGGTATCTACAGCAAAGCTGGGGTCCTGCGAAGCAGGAGAGAGCGTAGTCGTTATCAACCCAGGAATGGACAAAGAATTGAAACGGCCCGACCCCCCATTGCGTAGTTCTTTGTTTCGTCACCTGCGCCATCCGGACAACTTGAGGGACTTTTCGATTCGATTTGAACCGCCGGTGGTATAAATACTACGACCGGTCGGCCGCTTTGGCTACAGTTTCAGTTTGACGTTCGTCAAAGATCCATCAGTTCCCTCGGAAATACGTGGCTGTGTAGTGTGCCGTGCAGAACAGAATACGGAAACGAGTTTAATCATGTTCAAGGTGTGTAGAAGTGGGCCACAAAATAAAGTTACTAAGTGATATCTGGGACTAGGACTTTGTCTTTTCTTGGTCAATCGGAGTGTCATTAGAAGCATTCTAATGCTTTTCTCATCTGTTTCTTTCAGTTTGGTGTCGTGTTGTGTTGCCTGATGATCGTTGCCTGGGCCATGCCTCAAAGCGACGGAGACCTCGTCATTTATGGTGTCAGAGTATGGGACGCAGGTGTTGGCGGTGTAGTTCATGGGTTGGATGGGAACGATGAAAACGGAGATGGGTTTTATCAACATCAACATTCCTCCAACAGCCACCACGGTTGGATTTGATGATGATGATGGATGTGGGAGTTCTAAGTGTTAGTAAAGTAAAGTAGATTCTTTCTGGCCTCGCTCCATATTTTAATCGACACATCTTGCGCAATCACCTCCGCAGTACCCATCGAAGACGGAAACCCATGCTCCTCAACTCTTTCACCATTTCTACCTTGCCATCAGCTCATAAAGGAGTGTCTTTCATTCACTGAATGTAACATCTTTTTAAATAAACATCTTTTGTCAAAATGTAGTTTTCGTCCACAGAATGTCCGAGTAGCAGGCATTCTGTTTAACACA
>NW_026456770.1:0-2371 GCF_943734635.1 Anopheles cruzii | reverse complement strand
GTTTTCGTCCACAGAATGTCCGAGTAGCAGGCATTCTGTTTAACACATCAATATCAAATTGGTTCCTTAGCATTCAATGACGTGATGACGTTCCCCAGCAATGATTCATCGGCTATCGATTTCATGATTTCCTTCAACGGAGCGATGACTTGTTTACTAGGGCTTAGAATTATGTTTGCTGTTCTTCCAAGAGTTTGGCTCAAATCGGACGGCACACAGGTAATTCATGTTTGTTTGGGAAAGTATATAACTAACATTTATTTCTATATTGACAGTCAATTGAAGTTGATTCGATTAATCGCTGGAACGTGTTAAGCCTTTTCCGTTATGTAATTCAAAAACATGTGATGTAGAACACATTGTACTAAATGTATCGTGCGCACATTATGCCCCTGCGTGTATGCAATATGAAACACTAACGACTGGCTGCGTTCGTACCATGGTCGTGTCTTGTGCACGCAGCCAAAAACTTTGAAACCATCAACGGTTTGTGGAGCCGCTTCCAAAAAAAACCTGTTTGGAGGACGAACCCATTAGCCATTAAATGGAGGTGTTCGTTTTCAGCAGATAGCTCAGCTTGTAAAACAAATAGAAAAAAGCAATTAACTGACCCCAGATGCCTGCCATTGGAAGTGACTGCTACTGGCCACTGGCAACCGATTTACGGTGATCGAAGGAGTTCCAGTAGGAAGGGTCGAGTTTTTGGAGTTCAATATCGAATCAAGAATCACTATTCGTCGGTTTCAATTTTGGCTCTCCATAAGAAGCGTCCAAGAATGTTCATTTCACAACCATCGTGTGTCGAAGGCAGAACGAACCACAGATTGAAATGAATCCTTCGTTCTTCGAAATGATAAACAGATCGAGTGGAAACATCGGCCCGCTTCCAATCCACAGTGGGTTCGATCCGGTCCGTCACAATGCCTCATACGCTGGACGCATCACGGTGGAGTAGAATGGTCGATGCTACCGAGACTTCCCCACGGAATAGTACACTCGGTAGAACTTCGCAGCATGACATCGGTACTACTAAACCTTCCACGTCGTTTTTTGCCGAATGCCGATTCTTCACGCCGTGAATGACACGCACTCAGATATCGTTTCGATAAAATTGCAGGCAAATGACAACCAGTAACGAGTGGACACGAGCATTGTTGTTTGTTTCGATTATTTTTTACACCAATTTTGCACGTGCGTTGCATCAATATCTGTTTCGCGTCGTTTGCGTATGATTTATTGTTTGCATGTCTCGTTCGTGCACTTCTAACAACTTCTAACAAACTCCTTCTTTTGTTTCCATCCACATTGTACCATTGTCAACATTTGTCCCAAGCCGGTCCCAAACCTCCATCCAAAGCCAGGGAGATGCTCTTCCTGTCTTGATCTTCGTTGACGACCTCGCCCTCACACGACACACACGCGAGTAACCGGAGCGGTGTCCTCCGGTATCTACAGCAAGGCTGGGGTCCTGCGAAGCAGGAGAGAGCGTAGTCGTTATCAACCCAGGAATGGACAAAGAATTGAAACGGCCCGACCCCCCATTGCGTAGTTCTTTGTTTCGTCACCTGCGCCATCCGGACAACTTGAGGGACTTTTCGATTCGATTTGAACCGCCGGTGGTATAAATACTACGACCGGTCGGCCGCTTTGGCTACAGTTTCAGTTTGACGTTCGTCAAAGATCCATCAGTTCCCTCGGAAATACGTGGCTGTGTAGTGTGCCGTGCAGAACAGAATACGGAAACGAGTTTAATCATGTTCAAGGTGTGTAGAAGTGGGCCACAAAATAAAGTTACTAAGTGATATCTGGGACTAGGACTTTGTCTTTTCTTGGTCAATCGGAGTGTCATTAGAAGCATTCTAATGCTTTTCTCATCTGTTTCTTTCAGTTTGGTGTCGTGTTGTGTTGCCTGATGATCGTTGCCTGGGCCATGCCTCAAAGCGACGGAGACCTCGTCATTTATGGTGTCAGAGTATGGGACGCAGGTGTTGGCGGTGTAGTTCATGGGTTGGATGGGAACGATGAAAACGGAGATGGGTTTTATCAACATCAACATTCCTCCAACAGCCACCACGGTTGGATTTGATGATGATGATGGATGTGGGAGTTCTAAGTGTTAGTAAAGTAAAGTAGATTCTTTCTGGCCTCGCTCCATATTTTAATCGACACATCTTGCGCAATCACCTCCGCAGTACCCATCGAAGACGGAAACCCATGCTCCTCAACTCTTTCACCATTTCTACCTTGCCATCAGCTCATAAAGGAGTGTCTTTCATTCACTGAATGTAACATCTTTTTAAATAAACATCTGTTGTCAAAATGTAGTTTTCGTCCACAGAATGTCCGAGTAGCAGGCATTCTGTTTAACACA
>NW_026456769.1:0-2372 GCF_943734635.1 Anopheles cruzii | reverse complement strand
AAGACATCGGAAAAATTATGCAAACGCTGTGGAACATTTCGGTGTTAAATGTGGTTGTGATTGGACAATTAAGTGAAGGAGAGTATGCAGCATATAATTACGATCCTTATAGAGAAAATAAGTGTGGCCTGGTGGAGCCTATTGAGCATGGTCGTCTAGTCACAGGAGGTGCTTGGGATAGTTTGGACGAGTGGTTTGTGAGTCGCATCTCAGATTTCCACGGTTGCACTTTAACAGCGGGAGTGGTGCAAGTGCAACCTTTTTCAATGTACCGAATCGAAGGAAACCAAACCGTGCACTTTGGACTAGAGGTGTCTATTGCGCACGCTATATCAGAGAAGCTAGGTTTCTCGATTCAGTATGTTGTTCCGAAGCATAAAGTAAAATGGGGAATACTAAGTGCTACCAATAGCACTGGTCTTTTGGGTATGATACAGAGGCATGAAGTGGACTTCGGATTTAGCAGCTTAGGATTTCAGCATAGCCGATATACGTACCTAAAAGCGGGGGCACCTAGCTTTATGTCGCAGATGAGTTTATTCACACCGCCGAAACGTCCGTACACGTCGTTTGAAAAACTTTTCCGGCCCTTAACAATCGATGCCTGGCTGTGCATTGGCCTAGGGTATGCGATCTTTGGAGCATTGACACTGCTGTGGGTGAAAGTGAAAATCGTTGCAGTATGTGAAAGAATTCTCTATCCGATGTACACGCTGTGGGTGCTTCTCATGGGAGGATCGACAGGTATCCTTCGCTTGAATAGTTCACGCATATTCATCATTGGATTCATCATCAACACACTGATTATCCGGACACTTTACCAATCAGCAATGTTCAAGCAACTGCAGGCTTCGGATTTGCTTGCACCCGATTTACACACACTGAGCGCCATCAATAAGGCCGGATATTACTATACCATGTACCGCACAACGGTGGAATTTTACTCACAGAATCCTATGATTCCTAGAAAGTGAGCAAATGGAGCTGGTCGCTCTGTAGGTTGGCTTGATACTCTAGTTTTTGTTATTAATTTATACTGTTTTTTTCGAAACATTCCAGCAAGATAAAACCGATACAGAATGAAAACATAAACATAGACGAACTCTGTTACCAATTATCCCAGAACCGACTCGGCGGAGTTTTGGCTCTTCCCTTCGATGTTGTTGCCTACTACGTGAAAAAAAATGGAAAACGTGGTATTGTATATGTGAGCAAATATACAGGATTCGCCTACAATACAGCATTTCACTATCCAAAATCGACACCATTGGTGGAGTCTTTTGACGCCATAATATATCAACTTCATGCCGCGGGTTTAACGCAACATTGGGCAGAACAATATCGCGACGACCGCTACTGGAACGCAAAAGAGCAACCGGAACCATCTAGCTTAAAGTGGAATCAAATATCGGGGGGGTTTTTCCTGTGTGGCGTTTTACTTCTGTTGGCAACGGTGTGCTTCGTAGCAGAAGTAATATTTCATCGTTTCGTTACGTGCAGTCGATGGCCAAAAACACTATGAGTAGGCTATGAGTCTGAGATGCGACTCACAGTGCTAAACGATCCAAACATTATCGCACATATTCCATAATACGTTTTTCCGTATAAAATTAAGTGTAATATGTTGAAAGTTGAATGTTGATATGTTGTGATATGTTGAATACAATATGGACAATTTAAATAAAATATTCATATTGAAGAATAAATCATAAATATTATGACACAATAAAAAACTGTTTAAGAACAGCAGTAATTTTGAAGTTATATCAAACATCGATAATGGATACCGCACACATTTCTACAGGATCTTTTTCAACTGAAAATTTTATATCAGGTTTTTTAGGATAAATTCTCTTTTTATCGATTTAATCATTTGCTGCTGTCATACCTGTCATGCTTTTTATATACTTTATGTAATAAGTAATGTAACTGTTATGTAATAAGTAATGTAACTGGGTTTTGCTGATAATACCTTTTGATTGATTGATAATACCTTTTGAATAGAAAAGCCCAATTACAATACCTACAATCAGCCGACAACACGAAGCAGTCCAATGGCCGATTTTGAAAGGATGAGTTTGAAAGTGAAAATGTTTTCATGAATGGAATTAAATGTGTTAGACCACAAACACAATTCTATGGAAATAAAGTTTCTAAGAAAGGCAAAAGTAAAAAGTAAACTTTTACTTTAAAAAGTAAACTTAAACTCACTATATAAGCCCCAAAATTATTTAAAACGAACTACGATACGAACTTTGGCTTGACTAATCAGTTTTTCCACAACATAGTCTCCTGCCTAGGTAATTATAATCGTTGATAACTCATTTTATGAACCTGCTTTATTGCTAGTAGTGCAACATATCGTCTATTTT
>NW_026456768.1:0-2373 GCF_943734635.1 Anopheles cruzii | reverse complement strand
TCGTCGACCGACCGACCGTCCGACCGAGTGGCATGAATTGTTTTTATTACCTCAGACGGCAGCGCAAGCAAAACTATTGCTCGAGCCCTTTTTTTTTAATCGGATGTGCGGATATGCGGATGGTCGGATGATGATTTTGTTTTAATAAGAAACATGCGGCGTTCGGTGGAACAGGGATAATACAAATCTCTGTTGCTCTTTGGAAAGATTTGGCGCGGTCTTGCGCCGACTGCTCTTTCAGCGCGGTTTAAGCGGTCGGCCGCATGATGGGTTGAAAAAACGATATCGCAAGCAGTTGAGCTAGAGAGCTGTGGGCTGGAGAGTGGCAATCCGGATGGTACGCAAAAACCTCAATAGTCAACCGAGGGACGTCTTGGAACTACTAGGGGTGTGTGCGTTGAGAATCGGAATTATTTAACACACAAAAAAATGTTTATAAAATTTGTATGCACATTTCTATTTTACTCGAAGTATGTGCCATCGCCAGCTATACATTTGTCCTATCTCTCTGCTAAATCGTGAATTCCCAGGCGAAAAAATTCTTCTGTTTTTTAAGTAAACTAGTTAGTCATCCCTTTTCGACTTCCTCGTAGAAAAACGAAAATCTGCTCAGCCAATACGTGTTCCATCGATGAAAAAGAATGATATTCGGAAAGAGCCAAGTCTGGTGAATAACGCGGAGAGGGATAGCTGCTCCCATCCAAGTGATTTGATAGTATCCTGAAACATTTTTCCTGTTTTAGGCGCCTGGTGCTTGATTCCACCGCCTACTAGGCGCCTCCATTGTTTGTTAACAAAACGGCTTTTTGGTTGTTTTTCGATCAATGCATGGTTCAAATAGCATGGCATTTGTTATCAGTAGCGATCGGAGTTAACGTTTGAACACCATACCTTTCTGTCCCACCAGAAAGTTCGTTTTTTGGAGTCCTTCAAGGCGTTTTTTTATAAAATCAAAATCGCCATTTTGAAATTTTTTAAACAGAAAAACAGGGGCAGAAAAATAATAATCCCCGCAAAACGACATTTTTCGGTGACAAAAATTGACATGGTCTAACGCTTTCAAAGATGGGTTGCAAACCGAAATATTTTTTTTTTCGACCTGAAATCATTTACCGGATATCAACACAAGGTAATGATGGATGAACAGCAAACCTGGGAAGTCCCAATCGGCAGGTACAGGCATCATTCCAAAAAATTCGGTTCTCAACGCACACACCTAGCTAGACCTAAAACCCTGGTTAATTCAAATCATAAGAATCATAGAATCATAATTTTATTATCTCTCTATCTCTCTCTCTCAGTCTCTATCTATCTCTCTCTCTCTTTCCTTGTTAGTCCTTTTTGTACTAAAGTCAGTTGCTAGCCCCATCTTGCCCCTCTGAAGTCAAAGCAATAGCTGTTCGGGGCTGCTCAAGTAATTAAATACCAATTAACGATGTAAACAATTGCTTTAGCTGTTGCTGATAGCAATCCCCAGTTATGCAGTTATGCTGTCTGATGGCCAAGTCAGTTGTTTACATGTGCCTTAATTGCTATTTGATTACTTCAGCTGCCCGCGCACATCTACCATATCGCGCGGACTTGAGTTGGTCAAAATGTGGCCGTGCTCGTTGCCGACCTTATCATGCACAAGAAAAGGACGATAGGTGTTTGTGGATAATGTGGATAGCAGATACTTGAAATTAGATACCCTGATATACTAGTTGGCTAATATTAATATAAAAATTGTATGTAAACAAATGTAAACCTTCTGTGGTTCCTCACGAAGGCTGTTCCTACCAGGCTGTTCAATAAGTCCGGGTCACTCGACGATTTTCGAACCTCAGTATTTTCCCTACGATTTCAGGTGTTGCTGGACTGTTTTTGGACGTCCTTGACGTGGATCGTCTCCACGCCGTTATACGCCCACGCGTTATTAAATTCAGCAACCCCGTTATTTTTACTGTATTACGTGATGGCGAAGAGATCCCTTCAACATTCGCTTAGAAATTTCCTTTGCAACCTTATAAAAAATACAAAAAAGTTCAATCACCGCACTTCATTTTTTCCAACGTAAATGTGGTTTGTAAATAAAGCTTGAAGTGACAGATTAGCAAGTGCAAAACTTATAGAACAACCCACAGCTTGTTTCTGGTGACCGCCACGTCCGATAATATTAGCGACGGTCCGTCTCAACGTTAAAAACTAACTTCTAACGTACCGCCCAAAAAGCTGCTGCTGAGCAGCTTAATCGATTCATTTCACTTCACACACACACACCAAGTGACTTATCACAACCATAATGCGGAGCGGAACAATGTACGGCTGGGGGTGGTAATGTAGTGGATTTAAAGCGTAGCGCTAGGACCATCGAACGGGGCGCTTGTTGCACTC
>NW_026456767.1:0-2376 GCF_943734635.1 Anopheles cruzii | reverse complement strand
GCTGCTCAGCCAATACGTGTCCCATCGATGAAAAAGAATGATATTCGGAAAGAACCAAGTCTGGTGAATAACGCGGGGAGGGATAGCAGCTGCCATCCAAGTGATTTGATAGTTTCCTGAAACTGTTTTGCTTTTTGGGACATGGAAGCGCCTGGCCATGAGGGACTAGGCGCCTCCATTGAAAAACTCTAGAATTGTATTTTGGTCGTTTTTCGATCAATGCATGGTTCAAATTGATCATTTGTTGTCAGTAGCGATCGGAATTAACGTTTTCATCCGGTTTTAGGAGCTTGTGAAACACCACACCTTTCTATCCCATCAGAAAAACTGTTTTTTGAAGTCCTTGGACGCTTCTTTTTTGTAAAGTCAAAATCGCCATTTTGGAATTTTTTAAACCACTTAAAGCACTGCGATCTTTCAAACACAAGTCCCGACAAGCATTTTATGCGATCTCGAAGCAGCTTTCTTCAAGAGGAGCAGAAAAATAATAATCCCCGTAAAACGTCATTTTCAGGCACAAAAGTGGACATAGTTTAACCCTTTTATTGATGGGTTGCACACCGAAATAATTTTTGTTTTGACCTGAAATCATTTACCTGATATCAAAACAAGGTAATGATGAATGAACCGCAAAACTGGGAAGTCCCAATCGGCAGGTACAGCCATCTTTTTAACAGTTCACATCTCAACGTATAGACCTAGTATAGTGTCCAAAATAAAACAAACAGGAGGTAATGGTATTTTGTTTATAAAAATGTTATTAACAGCGATCAGTGATTGTTTCAATCACCATTAAAAGTCAAATTTTTATCATCTTACATCAACTAGTATTTATCAAGCACGTCAGCACCAGCATTAGTCGGTCTAATCGGCGTCATTTAAGAACAATTGGACTTAAGCTTCATGGATAATTAAACACCGGTATAAAACACCATCCGAATTTTGAAATTAATGTCAGAATGTAAGGTGATTTCCTGGCATGTGTAGTTTATCAAGTGCGTACTGTAACATAACAGGATAGTGTACTGTAACCGGCATAACATGAAGAATTCTTTGGTGCTCCTTGGTATATGTTTGTGCTACACTCTTGACACGTCGTCAGGGATCAACTACTACTTCAATAATACACCATCGAAAAATACCCTTCGCTTGACTAAATTCGTTTGCGTCGATGCACCCTATCAGCGGACGGTACTCCATTACTGCAAAACGATTCCTCGACGTAATCAATCGGCAACATTAAACGTGTCTCTTACCGTACCGGAAGAAATTAATATTGTGTACTTCGTTGCCCAGTTGGACTATAAGTATACGACGTGGCAACCACTGTTGCTTAATTTTAGAACAGAGGGTTGTGCGTTTGTTACCGAAAAGTACAGGGATCCTTTGTCGGAATATATATACTGGACTATGCTGCAAGTAGTACCAGATATTCTCCACCCATGTCCTCACGAGGTGTGTAATTTCAATCATACAATATAAGTGTAAACAATTGTGAAATTAAATACAAAGTTTTACTCCGTAGAACGAGACGTACAATTTACACTTCACCATGGACAGCAACATTCTTCCCAGGTCGATCCCGACTGGTGAATATAGGCTAAAAGTTAAATTTCTCTTCTTCGACAACGTGACATTATTTTCAGTGCATGTTTTCTTCAATGTGAGGAGCAAGGGATTGTTTCGATCCATGATTGAATGGTGATGATAATAAAATTAAGTTATTTGTAACAAATATTCTATTTGGTCTAACAACTGGTCACAAAATGTACAAGGTGCTGTACTGTACTGACGGGTAAGGCAAAAATATTAAAAGTTTAGCTACGCAAAAAGAGCTACACATAATTCGCTGGGAGGCTACAAATGCTTTTATAGAGGATGACGCCCTAGCCGCCCTTCTTAGGAGGACTTAAGCAACCATTATCTGGCTACGCTCAGGCAGTACGCGCCAGATATAAGGAGGCAACATACACATTCGTGTACAGAAATGTTGGCTTTTATCCAGGGCTCTACAGAGCGCAGTATAGTGAATGTATGATAAATATTCACACCACACAAAAGACTTATAAATTATAGACTAATTTCGCAATCTTGTCTCAAGTCCAGAATAAGATAAAAGAAACCCATCGTTGTGGCAAGAAGGACACTAAACAAAACAGAAAAAAACTTCACTACGATTGCAAAAGAAGCTTTAGCAATCATATGGCCTATTGGAAAATACAAGCCTTATCTCTTCGGCAACGAGTTCAAACTTTAACTAGCGCCGATCCACAACCAATTCATTCAACCAATGATGTTTAAATTAAATCGTCGGGAATACTATTAGGTGTAAAACTTACTTCTTGCGGTTTTACAATAGATGGCATTTCTCACTAA
>NW_026456766.1:0-2376 GCF_943734635.1 Anopheles cruzii | reverse complement strand
CGAACCGTGCGTTTCGATCAGCGTTTCACATCGAAAGAAACATAACTGGCGCCCGAATCGGAGTTCCCGTGACAGCAGTAACAGTATAAGCTTCTAAGAGCAAAGCCATCTTCAGCCTCCCAGCGAACCAGGAGTACCGGACCTAGAGCCATCAATTGTCAATCAGCTGATTTGCGTCTTCTGGCACGGCGAAAAGGTGCACTGCGACATCCGGAACAACCCTCAGCCGAAGCAGCCACGGGGAAACTGGAAGGACAGACTCACAACCAGGAACTTTGGACGTCAGCGCTGTTCCCGCTATTGCACTTAGTGCGATCGTCCCAGGGTCATCGGAGTCTAATCGGCTGCCCCCGACAGAATGAGTACCATTCTGCTCCTGTAAGTATTAAGTGGAACGCACATTATCGGCAGAAGCGGAACGCACATTATCGTAAAAAAATTGTGCACATAGAAGAAAATCGTTCCGATCGCCAAGATCGAAAAAGCAAGAAAAGGCAAGGAGATTATTGAAGACAAGCAGAAGATTCTTAAAATCTTCAAAGAACGTCGAAAAAGTTGCAACCAAACATGGTTGGATAACTAAAAATCACTGTTAGTGTGTGACAGACAAAAACCTCCTCACCGTGAGGCGGGAAATTCCGTATCTAGTGATATAAGTGGCCAAACGGCATATCGCAAAAGAAGTATAGGAACATGTTAAGTGCGAAACACGGCTGAACAAACAGCAATAACTGCCCAAACGGGGCATGCTAAACCGTTCAGTAATCTAACCGAGGAGACAAGGGATCCGCCAGCCTCAAAAAGATTTAGGAAAAAAGTTAAAACAACCGAAATGTTAGAGAAGATCTCTTCTTTTGTGACAAATATAGAAGATTAGGTTGTGACAAATACAGGAGATAGAACAAAAGAATTAGACAGTACCGAGGAAAAAAAAAAACATGTGAAGTTCTTGTTTCATTTGGTCAAAACAAAACACACCAACCATTTTTTCAAAGAGAAATATGTAACACCACCAACAACAATTGTTAACCTAAACTTTCAACAAAGAAAACACTTAGCCAACCAAACAAATTAACGAAATCAGTTATCGCAGGTATCAACCCTAACCCAAAAAAAACAGAAACTATCTGCAGCTTTCTTGCACCTTGTAACCTCAAGGAATTGAGGGGATTTTTAGGAACGATAGGATTCTATAGAAAGTTTATTGGACATTTTGTAAAAATTGCAAAATATTTATTAAACATTCTTAGGGGGGAGGAATGCTCAAAACAACCGAAAAATTAGTCTTACTTCTGCACAGCGAGGACCATTTTCAAAAGAAGAACTGATCATAAGAACAATTAGGAGTAAACAAGTAAGAAGTGACATTTTCACATCAGTTAATGATAACTTCGTCTTTTTCATACGAGACGAACATGTTAAAAAAAGGAAAAAATAGAAAATATATGAGAGAGAAAAAAGAAACAAAGAAGTTCTGGCCACGAGAAATTGCCGCTAGCCACAGTCAGTTTGTGAAACTCAAAATACGAAAAAGCAAAGAAGCGAAAAGGAAAAGAAAGAAGAAAAAGTTAAGAAATAACAGCGCGATAGAAATAATAATACAGGGCCGGTGCAAATCCGGGGTAAAAAAGATTAGACCCTTACTAAACCGGTGCAACTCCGGGATAAAAATGTTAATAAATTGCCGGTGCAAACCCGGGATACAAGAATTAGAACTCTATTAAACCGGTGCAAGTCCGGTGTTGCGTATAACAGTTTGGTTCCCTCCACCGCTGTCAACTCAACCTAGGCCCGGTAAACGGTCCAAGCGTTGAGGATCGAACGCGTGAAGATGGATCGTTTACCGGGAGAACAGGTCGACGACCGAGAGACGAGGGATACGAAAAAGGCGCAAACGGAGCGTGATGAGGATTAGTTGCGATCAGGAGACGGAAAGAACAGCAATGTTTTAGCACTCGGTGCTAGGAGTAATAAAGAACATTAACTACCTAACCGTGCTTAAAACATTTTTTAACCGTTGATCGCAGCGACAAACAACATCCGGTATAAAAATGTTAATACAATGCCGGTGCAACTCCGGGGTAAAAAAGATTAGAACCCTATTAAACCGGTGTAATTCCGGGATAGAAATGTTAGAAAACTATTAAACCGGTGAAACTCCGGGATATAAGAATTGAAATCTTACTAAGCCGGTGCCACTCCGGGATAAAAGTATTAATTTAAGTCCGGAATACAAGAATCACATCCCTAATAAATCGGTACAAATCAGGGATGAAACCATAGCGAACAACCAAAACATCTTTGCGGACAAAGAATCTAAGAGGGGAGGAGTTATGGCAAGTTCTCCAAGTTCACGCTTGCCTCACCAGTTACAAC
>NW_026456765.1:0-2379 GCF_943734635.1 Anopheles cruzii | reverse complement strand
AAAGGCAGACAAACACAGTGTTTCTTCCATGGCTGTTTCCATGACACTGAGATCTGCGATTGCAAATCTCAACGATACATCGTGGCGTGTAGACGCTCCACCTTGGCTGCGATATATCGCTACGGTTAATCGATACAAGGCATTGCAACGATATATCGCTACGTGTAAACGGCGCTTAAAAGCTGCTCAAATCTTCCATTTTCTCACTCCAAACTTCAGGACTCACAACGATAAACGATTCTTTTCACCCAATAACTGTTGGAAATTAATCTACAAAATTAAACGAACAAAAAATTATTGATAACAAACGGTTTGGGAATGGTCTTTGATGAGAGCAATTCAATTCGAATGTTGTCACTGAATCTTGGCTTACGTTCAACTGGCTTCTCGAACCAAAGGCTACTGAGTTTCGCTTGATACCAACGTTGAGTTCAGACGCCAAAAAGTGAATGAATCCCGACCGGTTCACTCGAACCGGATACGGGATTTTGTTCCAATTTATCAATTTTAAATGCATTGCTTTACTACGAGAATTTGGACTTTGGCTCCATTAAATCACTCACCGTTGACGTGTAGGAAGATGCCTGCGATAAAAAAATCTCACTCATTTTGCTAATTGTACTGCAAGCTGTTCGATTTCTGACCCAACCTGACTTCTTAGTTCCGTTCTGCGTTCCACCGGTTAAGCCGAGGGCCTAGAGACCTTTAAGTACCGGTTGGCGGTTCCAGTTGTTGCACTTCTCCTGAACACTTGTTTCCATTTATCACGCACCCGGGCGAATTCCTGTCCCTCCACTAATGAGACCAATTTTGCCAGCACAATCTACGACGATCAATCTTCGACACGCACACACTCACACTCGGATTCCTCGACATTCCTGCGGCGTAGCGTGATTGAACACTCTTCTCGTTCGATCGCGAACCCGCGTAGAAATAGAAAGTCACAACCAATGGCTGGCCGGCCGCTGGTAGCGTCGTTCAATTGCAAAATTGCAAACTGCCGAAAGGGCCTTTGGCACCGCGTGAAAAGGGCCACCGATCGGCCGGCAGATTGTCCGTTCGATCGATCGCGAGGGTCGCGAGACGGGAAAAACTGGACGCCGGAAGGCGCGCGCGCACAACGTGTAAGGCGCGCTGCAATGGAAGCGATAATGATCGCTTAGCCACCGACCGGCGGAACACTCAACTATTCCGGCGATGGAATTTGCAAACTCCGGCACCGAGCCCAGCAGGTACTTTGCAATTATGAAACTCCCGCTCTCAGCAAGCCACAAAGCCGGCTCGAAATTGCAGCCGTAGCCGTGTGGCCATCACGAAACCTCAAATGTCCGGTTAGATGGTCTCGAACATTTCGCAAGAGTTCCACAATCCAACACAACCCACGATCAGACTCGGGACCCTCTTTTGCACATGCAGTCAATCCCTACAGCAACCGTCGTCGTCAGACCGTCAGATGTTGTTTGCATTTCCGTTCTGCAGTTGTTCATTGTGATCTCGCAGTACCGTCCGAAGGGACTGTTGACTGCTGCTGCGAGTACCTCTTAGTGCTCCGTTTCAGGTTCGCGTTCGAGCCGCTTGACAGTTGATTGGTTTGTTAACATCTGTTCGGTTCGGCCTGGTCCCCGTATGGTGCCGTTGTAGAAAGTGCACTCCGAAGGCAAACCCGGACAATGACGATCACCGAGCTGTGTGGACCCAGGACCATGTTTGATACGAATCGCCGAGACCCGCCGAGTTTGCGATCGATCGATTTCGTGTGTAATCGATCAAAGTCTGCACTTGTGCGGGGAGCACCAGAATTACGATCGCGGTGCTTGAGATGCAGATCGTAGGGCTCCCATTTTAATGCCCCCGCCCCTTTCTTTGGTTCCTTTTTGGCGTTTCGAGCCCGACCCGGGCTCAGGTGAAATCAATTTTACGCTCATCCGGTTGGCCGGGAACGGCGCCCGCCGTCCAGCAGCCGACAGGTTTTGCCGTAATTTAACGATCCGAGTCGAAGGGGCCCCGGTGGACAAATAAAAACCGAAAGCCACCCGGGGGCGCGCTCCGGATTCCGGATCCGGCTCCGGGGTTTTGTTTACCGACCCCGGTGCTGCTGTTTTGCATCCACACAATTGCCGTTGATTGTGCCGATCGCGTTACTTTCTTGCCTTTCTATTGGTCTGCGTTGCGTTAAAAACCCGTTCGCAGCAGCCCCGACCATTGTGCTTCCGGACCCCGGTCGAAAGGCGGCCCCCCTCGGGGGTTGGAGGAAGCGACGACCTCACCGGGAGCCGCCACCGTGGTATCAAATCGGTGTCCCCGGAAATTGGCGTTTCGTTTTCGATTTCACGTGACGCGACGATCGCGATGTCTTGCCGTCGCGGAGTCAATTTTTGG
>NW_026456764.1:0-2379 GCF_943734635.1 Anopheles cruzii | reverse complement strand
AAAGGCAGACAAACACAGTGTTTCTTCCATGGCTGTTTCCATGACACTGAGATCTGCGATTGCAAATCTCAACGATACATCGTGGCGTGTAGACGCTCCACCTTGGCTGCGATATATCGCTACGGTTAATCGATACAAGGCATTGCAACGATATATCGCTACGTGTAAACGGCGCTTAAAAGCTGCTCAAATCTTCCATTTTCTCACTCCAAACTTCAGGACTCACAACGATAAACGATTCTTTTCACCCAATAACTGTTGGAAATTAATCTACAAAATTAAACGAACAAAAAATTATTGATAACAAACGGTTTGGGAATGGTCTTTGATGAGAGCAATTCAATTCGAATGTTGTCACTGAATCTTGGCTTACGTTCAACTGGCTTCTCGAACCAAAGGCTACTGAGTTTCGCTTGATACCAACGTTGAGTTCAGACGCCAAAAAGTGAATGAATCCCGACCGGTTCACTCGAACCGGATACGGGATTTTGTTCCAATTTATCAATTTTAAATGCATTGCTTTACTACGAGAATTTGGACTTTGGCTCCATTAAATCACTCACCGTTGACGTGTAGGAAGATGCCTGCGATAAAAAAATCTCACTCATTTTGCTAATTGTACTGCAAGCTGTTCGATTTCTGACCCAACCTGACTTCTTAGTTCCGTTCTGCGTTCCACCGGTTAAGCCGAGGGCCTAGAGACCTTTAAGTACCGGTTGGCGGTTCCAGTTGTTGCACTTCTCCTGAACACTTGTTTCCATTTATCACGCACCCGGGCGAATTCCTGTCCCTCCACTAATGAGACCAATTTTGCCAGCACAATCTACGACGATCAATCTTCGACACGCACACACTCACACTCGGATTCCTCGACATTCCTGCGGCGTAGCGTGATTGAACACTCTTCTCGTTCGATCGCGAACCCGCGTAGAAATAGAAAGTCACAACCAATGGCTGGCCGGCCGCTGGTAGCGTCGTTCAATTGCAAAATTGCAAACTGCCGAAAGGGCCTTTGGCACCGCGTGAAAAGGGCCACCGATCGGCCGGCAGATTGTCCGTTCGATCGATCGCGAGGGTCGCGAGACGGGAAAAACTGGACGCCGGAAGGCGCGCGCGCACAACGTGTAAGGCGCGCTGCAATGGAAGCGATAATGATCGCTTAGCCACCGACCGGCGGAACACTCAACTATTCCGGCGATGGAATTTGCAAACTCCGGCACCGAGCCCAGCAGGTACTTTGCAATTATGAAACTCCCGCTCTCAGCAAGCCACAAAGCCGGCTCGAAATTGCAGCCGTAGCCGTGTGGCCATCACGAAACCTCAAATGTCCGGTTAGATGGTCTCGAACATTTCGCAAGAGTTCCACAATCCAACACAACCCACGATCAGACTCGGGACCCTCTTTTGCACATGCAGTCAATCCCTACAGCAACCGTCGTCGTCAGACCGTCAGATGTTGTTTGCATTTCCGTTCTGCAGTTGTTCATTGTGATCTCGCAGTACCGTCCGAAGGGACTGTTGACTGCTGCTGCGAGTACCTCTTAGTGCTCCGTTTCAGGTTCGCGTTCGAGCCGCTTGACAGTTGATTGGTTTGTTAACATCTGTTCGGTTCGGCCTGGTCCCCGTATGGTGCCGTTGTAGAAAGTGCACTCCGAAGGCAAACCCGGACAATGACGATCACCGAGCTGTGTGGACCCAGGACCATGTTTGATACGAATCGCCGAGACCCGCCGAGTTTGCGATCGATCGATTTCGTGTGTAATCGATCAAAGTCTGCACTTGTGCGGGGAGCACCAGAATTACGATCGCGGTGCTTGAGATGCAGATCGTAGGGCTCCCATTTTAATGCCCCCGCCCCTTTCTTTGGTTCCTTTTTGGCGTTTCGAGCCCGACCCGGGCTCAGGTGAAATCAATTTTACGCTCATCCGGTTGGCCGGGAACGGCGCCCGCCGTCCAGCAGCCGACAGGTTTTGCCGTAATTTAACGATCCGAGTCGAAGGGGCCCCGGTGGACAAATAAAAACCGAAAGCCACCCGGGGGCGCGCTCCGGATTCCGGATCCGGCTCCGGGGTTTTGTTTACCGACCCCGGTGCTGCTGTTTTGCATCCACACAATTGCCGTTGATTGTGCCGATCGCGTTACTTTCTTGCCTTTCTATTGGTCTGCGTTGCGTTAAAAACCCGTTCGCAGCAGCCCCGACCATTGTGCTTCCGGACCCCGGTCGAAAGGCGGCCCCCCTCGGGGGTTGGAGGAAGCGACGACCTCACCGGGAGCCGCCACCGTGGTATCAAATCGGTGTCCCCGGAAATTGGCGTTTCGTTTTCGATTTCACGTGACGCGACGATCGCGATGTCTTGCCGTCGCGGAGTCAATTTTTGG
>NW_026456763.1:0-2380 GCF_943734635.1 Anopheles cruzii | reverse complement strand
GAGAGAGAGAGAGACAGCACGCCTCTAGCCCGCCACTGCTAGTCCCTTTGTTCTTGTCGAAGCCACAGAAGCCCGCGCCAGACACGCCAGACCAGGAGTTAGTGCTCGCGCTGTGACCGCCAGTGTGCCACCACCGACACAGAGAGAGAGTGATACCCGTCGTGTGCGGAGTGTGTGCGTGTGATCTCTGCTCCTATCTCTGCTCCTATCTCTGCTCCTACTCCTCGATCGTCAGGCACTGGCTGGGCTGGGGAGATCTCCTAGACACCTAGACCTGGAGTTGGACCCCTCCCGGTGACGGGCGTTGTGTGGACCAGAGTGTGAAGTCAGACGCAGACGATTTCAGATAGACACAGGGAGACAGCAGACAAGACAGGGAGGCAAAATGGGAGCAGCCAGTACCGGAGCCGAGTCGCTGGAGTGCTGCAATTCCACCAGCCAGCCAGAGAACCAACAGCTCGCGGGGACACCCGGGGCTGCTGGGCGACAGCAGGAGCGGCAGCAGCGGCAGCAGAGGCAACAGCAGCAGCAGGAGCAGCAGCAACAGCAACAACAGCAGCAGCAACAGGACGGCAATCAGCAGTCGATGCGGGATACGATCAAGCCCCCGAGTAGCCTGCCACTGCGGTCGCCACCGGTCTGTCAGCATACCGATCACACCACGAGCTATCAACGGCAGCCACAGCCACAGCAGCAACAACAACAGCACACGCAGTTAGACATTGCAAATAACAATAGTCAGCAGCAGCAGCAGCAGCAGCATCTGTACGTGAACCCGGTGCAGGGCTTCCTGAACTACGAGCTGTACCTGAAGCACACCCTACGGCCCGACCAGCAGCAGGAGCACCAGGAGCAGTATCTGAACCACCTGAACAACAACCACAACCTGGTAGGCAACGGGTACACCAGCGGGGTGGTGGTCAGCACGAAGCTGGGCACGGCGTCGCTGTACTCGGAGGAGTACACGCTCGACACGCCGCTCACCCTCGACACCAGCAACCTGTCCGGGATGTCCGCCGGCTGTCAGTGTCTGTCAGTGTTCCCCGGCCGCTACTGCCGGGCCCGCAGCCGGCGCTCTTCGTCCGCCACCTCCGGGAAGGGTGGTAAAGGGTGCAAGGGCCCTGCACTGGCCACCAGCGCTGCTCCGGCTCCGGCCGGGGCCGCGTTGGCCCCGGTCAAGGAGCAGGAACCGCCTAAGCCCAAACCGGGTGGCGGAGCACCAGGAATGGCCGCCAGGAATCGGGGCGGGGGGGCGGCGGCGGCGGGAGGCCGTGGCGCCACCGATACCGATCCGCTAATGCGGCGGCCACGCCGCAAAAAGGACACCAGCGAGCAGGACCTGGCGACCGTGCTGCAACAGCAACAGCAACCGACGGCGCAACCACAACGCCAGCAACGCCAGGGGGGGCGAGGCAACGGTGATGGTGGGGCCGACGGTGCCGACAGCGATGGCCGGCGGCAGGAGCAGCCGCAGTCGGTGCAGCAGCAGCAGCAGCAGGAGCAGCAACAGCAGCAACATAAGTAATTAACCCTCTCTGACTCTGGAAACCCTCTAACTCCAAATCAACACACATACACACACAGGCACACAGGCACAATGTCCAACAGATGTCGGATGTCGCTGGCGCATGCACGCACACATACACTCACTCGCACGCACGCACGTCGGATAATTTTCGTTGCTAGTTTTTGGTCCGCTGTCCGCTGAGTGCTTAAGTTCTCATTAATATATTTTCGCTCTAAACTGTTTCCCGACCCGAACAATCCCGACCGACAATACCTGTTCACACCACCACCCAATCCTGTCCACCCCAATGCACCATGCAGAGCCGCAGGCCTTTTTGGGTGTTTCCGTGAATTATTACCAGCGAAATAATTCACGCACACCCGGCAATTCACGGTCTGCGTTGCGGTTGCCGGAGCGCTTCATCGTGCGAGCGGGACTGTTGCACGCTAGACCACAGGACTGTCGAGTCGAGGGCTACATTTAGGCGCAAATGTCAGGAGGCGCGTTGAAATGTTGCAAGCTTTTTTTCGGACACAACATTTCATACAAAAAGGGGACCTCCAGTTTGGGGGCGTTTTGGGCCAATTCACTGAAATATATCACCAGACGGGGGCCGGGAATAAATAGTAGAGGGCGCCACCCACCCGGATCGGAAGACCTGATGGTCTCCTGTGCACTAGTGCACCTCGGTCTCGGTCTCGGTCTCTGTTTTGTGACCAACGGTCGTTGGTCGGCCCCAACAACCTACCTTTTTCGGGCACCAGAGAGAGAGAGAGAGAGAGAGAGAGACGGTAATTACTTACCGGTGTGTGTGTGTGTGTGTGTGTGTGTGTGTGTGTGTGTGTGTGTGTGTGTGTGTGTGTGTGTGTGTGT
>NW_026456762.1:0-2381 GCF_943734635.1 Anopheles cruzii | reverse complement strand
CCACCGCCATGGATGGACACTATGACCGGTCGCTTACCGGACCGGGATGACAGAGGAGTATACACGTTAAGGAACAGACAGTCCTCGCTCTCGTTTGGAATCATGTTCGGCGAAGGGCAGGTGGCTCCATGTGCACTAGCGTCCCTCTCGCCCGTCCAGCCGGGGTGTGGTTCCGGATCACTGAATCGCACTGCCTCAGCGTACGGAATGCCTTTGAAGGAATGGAACGAACAACCATCCCCACAATGTTCCGTCGTTCCCCGGAGCCGGCCAACCGTCAGCTCAACAATAGGTTGATTCTGAAAGGTCGACTTCTATCAGTCACTAAGCCAAGGAAACCTCCTCCCGGTTAGTCAATCAGTACCTCATTTTGGCCGTATCCAAACGCCACCGTTGCCAGAAGGAACCACACTTCGAACCACATCGCAGCGCCAACCTGTTAAACACTGTCCAATCGATGCATCTGTTGACTTTTATACATCTCACATGACGCTCTTCAGGAAATGTATTCGATTAGATAGGCCCAATCTTGCTGCTCATTTACATCAACGCTGCTGCCAAGATTTGCTTGCTACATTCCATAATAACGGTACTCCACAGTCCGTTGTGGGCAACGTCTGTCATCATTTTCTGTGGATTTCAGCGATATCTTATTTTAATTACCGACCAACGAGTACCGACGAATGTAGACGTCGGTCTGCAGATAAGAAACTAAACTGGGAAAACAAGTGTGTCGGTTGTATAGGGTGAACAGAGAGAGTCCATAGAGTCAGTCGTGAAGTAACGAAGGAATCGCGAAGTAACAGGAGAGTTGCGCAGTTAGAATCCTTAGAGTCAGAAGAGTCAACAGAGTGACTCAAGAAAGAGAGAAAGAGATAGAGAGCATAGAGGTAGTTGCTAGGAGAAGAGCACTGTTCGTATGGAAAAATAAAATCCTTGCTCCTTTTTAGCCTACCAAGTTCTGTGTTATACCATCTGCTGGTGGTTCGACCTGGTAGCGATCGTAGTACGGAAAAAAATTCCATAGCTTTTTCCAGTACTTTTCACAGATGTTAGGTTTTGTCACTCAAACCAGTTTCAAACCCCTGCAAGGAATCCGCAACTGTCCTACAAAGGGACGCTTCGTAGTAGCTGGATAAGCATACCGCAAGTCTTATCCCTGTACCAGGGCACACCATGTTTTTATTTCACGTCAATAACGTTCCTCTCGCACACGTGTGGGTAATGCGTGTATATCTCTTAATCGCTGGGGCCAATGTCATAATTGCGGAGTCCAAAGGTACATCTTTCGCTTCGTCTTTATATTCGTTCCCTATTATTAGTGGCGTGTGTTTTGATTCGCGTACCTTTGCGCCAAACTCTGCCACAGTTCGTAGCGGGAAGCGATAGGATTCGGTCCGAGCATCAGATCGTGGTCAATGTTTAGCACGACATTGACCGTGTCGCCGTCAAGCTGTGGCCACACAATGTTCTGCAGCACGGGATCCACTACCGGAGTTGGGTTTCTGAAACCAGAGACCAGTTAGACCAATGCATACACACTTCCCCAACTAATCGGCCGAAGGCGGTTCGTGTCACTTACCCATACTTGACAAAGTTAGTCCAAAGTCGGAGCATTCGCTTGCGGACCGTGAGCGCATGGCCAGTGACGGGAAGTTGTTCGCTCATAAGTGTCTTCGCGTCGAACATGTAGTAAAGCTCGTCCCCGTGTACCGCACCCGGTATTGAGACGCCCAGTGGCTTTTTGAACAGGTTCAGGTCACCGTCGTAGCTGAAGTGATAGACGTAGACCGGCATCCGGGTTGAATGCAGTTTCGCTATCTCTAGTACACCGATCGCGAACATTGCGTCGGTCATGTACAAGGAGAATTGTTCCAACAACTCCGGTCCAAGCGTCTGGCCTTGCCAGTAGAACTGCGCGAATGTCTCACTAATGACACCAGCATCGGAACTACCTTTCGAGATGTTCCATGCCATCGGCACCAAATAGTTCGAGTGCTCGTTGAACGTGTCGTACAGGCTGGGAGTGACGTCCTCCTGCATTATTAACAGTATCGACTCCAAGTTGTTGAACCCGGTCAACAGAGGAACCGCCTGGTACGCACCGTCCTCGATGAGCTCCATCGGCGACCGTGGCAGGACAATCGATCCGGGAGCGTCTGGCGGCTCGGCAACCGGACCAAAATCGATAGGCACCAGTTGTAGTGCACTCGAGTACACATCTTTTTGTTGCGCGATCAACGCCCTGTACGGAACCAGCTGGAGAGCGGCCACCATGGCGGCCGTATCGATGGTTTCCAGACCCAGGGCTTCGGCCAAGAGGTTTGCGTAAAAGAGTGGATTCGGTTGGAAGGCCCACGAGTTGAAGGGAGATCCGCTGC
>NW_026456761.1:0-2381 GCF_943734635.1 Anopheles cruzii | reverse complement strand
CCACCGCCATGGATGGACACTATGACCGGTCGCTTACCGGACCGGGATGACAGAGGAGTATACACGTTAAGGAACAGACAGTCCTCGCTCTCGTTTGGAATCATGTTCGGCGAAGGGCAGGTGGCTCCATGTGCACTAGCGTCCCTCTCGCCCGTCCAGCCGGGGTGTGGTTCCGGATCACTGAATCGCACTGCCTCAGCGTACGGAATGCCTTTGAAGGAATGGAACGAACAACCATCCCCACAATGTTCCGTCGTTCCCCGGAGCCGGCCAACCGTCAGCTCAACAATAGGTTGATTCTGAAAGGTCGACTTCTATCAGTCACTAAGCCAAGGAAACCTCCTCCCGGTTAGTCAATCAGTACCTCATTTTGGCCGTATCCAAACGCCACCGTTGCCAGAAGGAACCACACTTCGAACCACATCGCAGCGCCAACCTGTTAAACACTGTCCAATCGATGCATCTGTTGACTTTTATACATCTCACATGACGCTCTTCAGGAAATGTATTCGATTAGATAGGCCCAATCTTGCTGCTCATTTACATCAACGCTGCTGCCAAGATTTGCTTGCTACATTCCATAATAACGGTACTCCACAGTCCGTTGTGGGCAACGTCTGTCATCATTTTCTGTGGATTTCAGCGATATCTTATTTTAATTACCGACCAACGAGTACCGACGAATGTAGACGTCGGTCTGCAGATAAGAAACTAAACTGGGAAAACAAGTGTGTCGGTTGTATAGGGTGAACAGAGAGAGTCCATAGAGTCAGTCGTGAAGTAACGAAGGAATCGCGAAGTAACAGGAGAGTTGCGCAGTTAGAATCCTTAGAGTCAGAAGAGTCAACAGAGTGACTCAAGAAAGAGAGAAAGAGATAGAGAGCATAGAGGTAGTTGCTAGGAGAAGAGCACTGTTCGTATGGAAAAATAAAATCCTTGCTCCTTTTTAGCCTACCAAGTTCTGTGTTATACCATCTGCTGGTGGTTCGACCTGGTAGCGATCGTAGTACGGAAAAAAATTCCATAGCTTTTTCCAGTACTTTTCACAGATGTTAGGTTTTGTCACTCAAACCAGTTTCAAACCCCTGCAAGGAATCCGCAACTGTCCTACAAAGGGACGCTTCGTAGTAGCTGGATAAGCATACCGCAAGTCTTATCCCTGTACCAGGGCACACCATGTTTTTATTTCACGTCAATAACGTTCCTCTCGCACACGTGTGGGTAATGCGTGTATATCTCTTAATCGCTGGGGCCAATGTCATAATTGCGGAGTCCAAAGGTACATCTTTCGCTTCGTCTTTATATTCGTTCCCTATTATTAGTGGCGTGTGTTTTGATTCGCGTACCTTTGCGCCAAACTCTGCCACAGTTCGTAGCGGGAAGCGATAGGATTCGGTCCGAGCATCAGATCGTGGTCAATGTTTAGCACGACATTGACCGTGTCGCCGTCAAGCTGTGGCCACACAATGTTCTGCAGCACGGGATCCACTACCGGAGTTGGGTTTCTGAAACCAGAGACCAGTTAGACCAATGCATACACACTTCCCCAACTAATCGGCCGAAGGCGGTTCGTGTCACTTACCCATACTTGACAAAGTTAGTCCAAAGTCGGAGCATTCGCTTGCGGACCGTGAGCGCATGGCCAGTGACGGGAAGTTGTTCGCTCATAAGTGTCTTCGCGTCGAACATGTAGTAAAGCTCGTCCCCGTGTACCGCACCCGGTATTGAGACGCCCAGTGGCTTTTTGAACAGGTTCAGGTCACCGTCGTAGCTGAAGTGATAGACGTAGACCGGCATCCGGGTTGAATGCAGTTTCGCTATCTCTAGTACACCGATCGCGAACATTGCGTCGGTCATGTACAAGGAGAATTGTTCCAACAACTCCGGTCCAAGCGTCTGGCCTTGCCAGTAGAACTGCGCGAATGTCTCACTAATGACACCAGCATCGGAACTACCTTTCGAGATGTTCCATGCCATCGGCACCAAATAGTTCGAGTGCTCGTTGAACGTGTCGTACAGGCTGGGAGTGACGTCCTCCTGCATTATTAACAGTATCGACTCCAAGTTGTTGAACCCGGTCAACAGAGGAACCGCCTGGTACGCACCGTCCTCGATGAGCTCCATCGGCGACCGTGGCAGGACAATCGATCCGGGAGCGTCTGGCGGCTCGGCAACCGGACCAAAATCGATAGGCACCAGTTGTAGTGCACTCGAGTACACATCTTTTTGTTGCGCGATCAACGCCCTGTACGGAACCAGCTGGAGAGCGGCCACCATGGCGGCCGTATCGATGGTTTCCAGACCCAGGGCTTCGGCCAAGAGGTTTGCGTAAAAGAGTGGATTCGGTTGGAAGGCCCACGAGTTGAAGGGAGATCCGCTGC
>NW_026456760.1:0-2383 GCF_943734635.1 Anopheles cruzii | reverse complement strand
GCTGTATTTTCAGTTTTGTTTCGGTGAGTTCGGTGAGTGGAAAGAAGCAAATAAAGCAAGAAAAAGACCATTCTGAAGTGTGACTTTGGAGACACTTGAAAACGGCATCGACTGGACAATAGAGTTTAGAGGATGAAGTTTAAGGCCGGCAAGATGATGCTGCGTAGACAGAAAAGGAACTGAAGCTGGCATCTTGACTGGCAACAGAGAGAGAGCCTATCCAATGGATAACTATGGCTTTGGGGCGTTTATATCGTTGACGATCCTTGGCGGTACGGCTGCTACCTAAGATGCGCACAAGCCCATTGTGTCTGCGCAAGCGTGTCCTGCGCATTCGAAGCGGCGTGGCGTGTTGGAAGAAGGCAGCAGTAGGTCATTCGTGTTCGTTAACAGAAGAGGGTGTGGCCGACTATGCAGGCCCTTCTTAGTCCTTTCAGAAAAATGCATCAGGATGAGCTGCGAAAGAGGCGAGGATGGGTTCTTCCAGGGACAACGGAAAGGATATAGGACGTGAGGCCAGCGCTATAGTAGACCCACTGTCTTCGGTCCCTATACAGGCGATGTCTTCTGCGCATCTCGTGCATCTCGCACAAATACGAGAGAGACTCACGCTTACGAATGCTCATCATTATTTGCTTTAAGTCTATTGATTTCGAAATTTAACGCCAAATAAAAAGCACTTAACACCGTGCTGCGAAGGGGAAAGAGATGAGATAGGTTTTCGATTTGCTACGGTTTCCGAACGACGCAGACCGGTAATGTTTCTGTTTGTTAGAAATGCAACAAAAAATGATATCCCTGTGTTGATAGTTCAACATGTGCCGAAGATTGTTACCATCCGAGGCACTTTAAATTTACTAGATTTTACATGCCCTATTTTGATTGATTAAATTTAAAAAAAAGTATTCTGAATTATTAACGCCAAGAGCGTGAATAATTCAAAAATCTTTAATCGCGAAGAGAACTAGACATCAACTCATCAAACTCATCAACAAATTTAGAATCGGCGGAATAAAACCACATTTCTGAGCAGAGCGACAAAATTTCAACCCCAGCCAATACCAGGACTTGGGGAATTATTCGCTCTGCTTGATACGAAACGTGTGAGTTGTCTTCTGTGAAGCATATTGACTGAACACTACAAAAAAATTACACATATAAAGGTTAAAAACACGCTACGGAGGTATGGCTATTTCGTGTTATACGATACAATGCTTCGTATCAGCTCGCTATCAGTAGGGCGATAAATATAAAATTTTAACAGATAAACCGAACTAAATTGGCTTCTAATAAAGGCAAATCGGCTAGCAATAAATAGAACTAGGTTGGTTTCTTTATTATTCGCCTATGGGTTCATTCTCGGACATTTAATTACATATCTTTATCTCAAGGAATTAAAAAAAAAGATTTCCTCCAAATATTATTTTGTGAGCGTCAGTGCAGCAAATTATATTGTACGAATAAATTGAAACACTGCGTTGACTGTAGTTCAATAATAAGAACTTAAAGTAGCACCATTAAAACACCGTCAGTAAGGAGAATGCTGTTGTAAAGGGATAATGTATTTTAAGACCCCTGTTCGTTGGCAACGGCTCTGGAGGTTCTTAAACTTTCAAAACGCATTGCCACATAGATGTCGCTTTCAACGTTCGGTCATTGTGCCGACTGTAACCGGTTGCACCGACCGTTTGTATTATACCGGCCGGCCAGCGTTGACAGCTGTCACTTAGATGTGCGCATCAAAGTCGCTGTGGATAAATTTCGCGAGGTTGTTGCTTTCGTTGCTAGTCGAAGTTTGATAACAATAATTCAGTGAAATTTGGTGGTTTAGTGTACAATAGAACCAACTAAGTGTGCAACGAAGGAAAGGACCAGTGCCGTTACGCACCAGTCTTGCACCGTGGCGTTGTGCCATCGTGCTTTTCGGCTGAAAGTTTTCCGTGACGCCGAGGCTAGACATCGAAGGACAACCGCAAAATGGCTGCACCGATCGAAATTCCGCTCAGGGATACGGACGAGGTATATAATATTGTTTTCGAGCGTGGAAGTTTAAAGATATTCGGAAGCACCGAAAAGGTTTCTGTTATTCACTTTGTTTCCTTCGTAGGTCATCGAGCTCGATCCGGAACAACTTCCCGAAGGCGAAGAGGTGCTCGGCATCTTGAGGCAGGAGCGTTCACTTTTAAACACCTGGGTCACAGTAGCGGTAAGTTGAGCTGGAATATATGCCAAAGATCACCAGTGCTTGAGAATGTTTTTCTTCAACCTTCACGTTCCAGTTTGCGTATTACAAGCAAAACAAAACCGAAGACTTTATTAAGATCTTGGAAGCTTCGCGGGTGGACGCCAACATCAACTATCGCGACTTTGAAAAGGACCAAAT
>NW_026456759.1:0-2383 GCF_943734635.1 Anopheles cruzii | reverse complement strand
GCTGTATTTTCAGTTTTGTTTCGGTGAGTTCGGTGAGTGGAAAGAAGCAAATAAAGCAAGAAAAAGACCATTCTGAAGTGTGACTTTGGAGACACTTGAAAACGGCATCGACTGGACAATAGAGTTTAGAGGATGAAGTTTAAGGCCGGCAAGATGATGCTGCGTAGACAGAAAAGGAACTGAAGCTGGCATCTTGACTGGCAACAGAGAGAGAGCCTATCCAATGGATAACTATGGCTTTGGGGCGTTTATATCGTTGACGATCCTTGGCGGTACGGCTGCTACCTAAGATGCGCACAAGCCCATTGTGTCTGCGCAAGCGTGTCCTGCGCATTCGAAGCGGCGTGGCGTGTTGGAAGAAGGCAGCAGTAGGTCATTCGTGTTCGTTAACAGAAGAGGGTGTGGCCGACTATGCAGGCCCTTCTTAGTCCTTTCAGAAAAATGCATCAGGATGAGCTGCGAAAGAGGCGAGGATGGGTTCTTCCAGGGACAACGGAAAGGATATAGGACGTGAGGCCAGCGCTATAGTAGACCCACTGTCTTCGGTCCCTATACAGGCGATGTCTTCTGCGCATCTCGTGCATCTCGCACAAATACGAGAGAGACTCACGCTTACGAATGCTCATCATTATTTGCTTTAAGTCTATTGATTTCGAAATTTAACGCCAAATAAAAAGCACTTAACACCGTGCTGCGAAGGGGAAAGAGATGAGATAGGTTTTCGATTTGCTACGGTTTCCGAACGACGCAGACCGGTAATGTTTCTGTTTGTTAGAAATGCAACAAAAAATGATATCCCTGTGTTGATAGTTCAACATGTGCCGAAGATTGTTACCATCCGAGGCACTTTAAATTTACTAGATTTTACATGCCCTATTTTGATTGATTAAATTTAAAAAAAAGTATTCTGAATTATTAACGCCAAGAGCGTGAATAATTCAAAAATCTTTAATCGCGAAGAGAACTAGACATCAACTCATCAAACTCATCAACAAATTTAGAATCGGCGGAATAAAACCACATTTCTGAGCAGAGCGACAAAATTTCAACCCCAGCCAATACCAGGACTTGGGGAATTATTCGCTCTGCTTGATACGAAACGTGTGAGTTGTCTTCTGTGAAGCATATTGACTGAACACTACAAAAAAATTACACATATAAAGGTTAAAAACACGCTACGGAGGTATGGCTATTTCGTGTTATACGATACAATGCTTCGTATCAGCTCGCTATCAGTAGGGCGATAAATATAAAATTTTAACAGATAAACCGAACTAAATTGGCTTCTAATAAAGGCAAATCGGCTAGCAATAAATAGAACTAGGTTGGTTTCTTTATTATTCGCCTATGGGTTCATTCTCGGACATTTAATTACATATCTTTATCTCAAGGAATTAAAAAAAAAGATTTCCTCCAAATATTATTTTGTGAGCGTCAGTGCAGCAAATTATATTGTACGAATAAATTGAAACACTGCGTTGACTGTAGTTCAATAATAAGAACTTAAAGTAGCACCATTAAAACACCGTCAGTAAGGAGAATGCTGTTGTAAAGGGATAATGTATTTTAAGACCCCTGTTCGTTGGCAACGGCTCTGGAGGTTCTTAAACTTTCAAAACGCATTGCCACATAGATGTCGCTTTCAACGTTCGGTCATTGTGCCGACTGTAACCGGTTGCACCGACCGTTTGTATTATACCGGCCGGCCAGCGTTGACAGCTGTCACTTAGATGTGCGCATCAAAGTCGCTGTGGATAAATTTCGCGAGGTTGTTGCTTTCGTTGCTAGTCGAAGTTTGATAACAATAATTCAGTGAAATTTGGTGGTTTAGTGTACAATAGAACCAACTAAGTGTGCAACGAAGGAAAGGACCAGTGCCGTTACGCACCAGTCTTGCACCGTGGCGTTGTGCCATCGTGCTTTTCGGCTGAAAGTTTTCCGTGACGCCGAGGCTAGACATCGAAGGACAACCGCAAAATGGCTGCACCGATCGAAATTCCGCTCAGGGATACGGACGAGGTATATAATATTGTTTTCGAGCGTGGAAGTTTAAAGATATTCGGAAGCACCGAAAAGGTTTCTGTTATTCACTTTGTTTCCTTCGTAGGTCATCGAGCTCGATCCGGAACAACTTCCCGAAGGCGAAGAGGTGCTCGGCATCTTGAGGCAGGAGCGTTCACTTTTAAACACCTGGGTCACAGTAGCGGTAAGTTGAGCTGGAATATATGCCAAAGATCACCAGTGCTTGAGAATGTTTTTCTTCAACCTTCACGTTCCAGTTTGCGTATTACAAGCAAAACAAAACCGAAGACTTTATTAAGATCTTGGAAGCTTCGCGGGTGGACGCCAACATCAACTATCGCGACTTTGAAAAGGACCAAAT
>NW_026456758.1:0-2385 GCF_943734635.1 Anopheles cruzii | reverse complement strand
CCTAAATGGAGCACATGCCGATCGTCTGCAATACTGACATCCTTAATGAGATTTATACCCAGCAGCTCCAACGGTGTCGTCGTGGGTGTGCGTTTGTGCCCTCATATGCGTGTCCCACAAACGACGGGTGCGTTCGGGGTTGCGCGGCGGTGTTATCATGGAAGGAAACTCTTCGACCGAATCTCACACCCTCAATTGTGCATTTTGTGCATCCGTGGTATGCGTTTTGTGCGAACGTCTCTGCAGGGTATAATGAAAACAAGTATTACGAACAGTCACATAAGTTAATACGAAGCCAATATTCGAATCCTACCTTCCACGAGCGCACGTGCCTCTGCATCGGCAAGCACAGCTCGTGTTTCAATGTTTGCGCGTTGACGTAACCGGTCGGCTTCCTCACACACCGGGCCGAGGAGAACCGGTGCGGGCGGTTTACTTTTATCGCAAAGTATACTCACAACAAAAGCTTCCCCCGGTTCCCCGGTAGCGTCTATTAACTGTGCAAGCACAACCCATGCCTGAAAATCGGGGTGCGCAAGCTGCGCCAACAGCACGTTGTCGAACGTGGAGATAGTAGTCGATGTCTTCGATGTCAATGGTCAATGGCGATTGTGCTTTAATTCCGGCTTCTGTAATGATAGTATAAATAGTAGTGTGATATGATGTTCGTAGATTTTTTGAATGAGAGACAGCAAAGAGCAATACGACCTACGCTGCCGTTGTCATGCAGCCACTAAGCGCGAAATTGTTGCAGAATTAGAAGACATGTAATACACAACACATTGATGGGGCTGTTCAAAACCAAGCCTTGTGTTGAAAATTGCGTTCCTGCAATGTAGTAGTTCCGGCAGCACTGCCAGTCGGCAGTACGGCCAGTCGGCAGCACTGCCAGTCGGCAGCACTGCCTCTCTCATTTATAGCCACATAAGTCAGTCGCGCTAAAACTCTAGACAAATAAAGTCCTATTAATTTCCGACCTCGCGAAACCTGCTGTCTGCAATTATTCAACACCTTGTTACTAGTTATGTTTTGTATATAAGGTATATTGTATAAAGCAATAATACAGCAATTATATGTCAGAAAGAAGCACACTTACATGAACCGCGATGCCAGAATGATCCGACCACTTCACCACGACCATTAACGATATTTGTGGGTTTGATCTCCCACTGTGGATCCTGGAACACCGACCGCGGATCCTTCACCATGCCCGTGAAAAACGGGCCCAATGTCAGGATCTGCTGCAGCATTTTCGGGCTTCGTTGGCTTCGTGCGTCATATGGCGCACGAGGTATGCCACCGTTTCACGCTCTTCTTCCGTAGTCCTGAGGAACTGCTCATCTGGAACTGCCTCCGATGGCCTCTTGGACAGGCCCGCCTCCTCATCACGAGATGTTTGTCAGCCGTTTCTTTGTTAAACTGTGCCGTTCGACGGGTGGCATTCTGTTGCGGAAGCGAAACAAAATTTTAGCTGTAAAAGATGAGAGATTATATGAGAACTTGGACGGCATTTGGTTTCAACAGGACGGAGGGAGGCACATTCGAGCGAAGGTTGGATGAAAACCGCAGGCCCGCTTTGGACTCACTCGATCTATCGTTAAACGATAGATCAATCTTTTCGCCTATCTCGGTCTCGGTTTTGCATGCGTTTGCGTTTCGCTGTGACACACAAAACAGCCACTCAGAATCAGCTCAGCGGCCACTAAAAATGAACAAAACCAACAGCCACTGACTGCCAAGCCAAGAATAAGAAATACTTACCTAGTTTTCTTTGGCATTGTTTAACAGGGTTATCCGACTTAGGAAGAATTGTTGACGAGAAACTTCTGAATGTTTATGTTTTTACTTTGAGCACCCAACGGTGTTTATGTGTGTGTGTTGACAGTTGATACCATGGAAGAAGAGTTGCCATCGTAACCGATCAACAATCTTCACATGGTAATGTTAGGTTTTTAGATATATAAACCGTTGAAACCCGAAGAAAAACGTTCTTAAAATACATTATAATTGACATGAAATAGTTAATTGTTGATTGCCTACCAATTAACATCATCATTTGATGATTTTTTTTGCAATTCGTTTGGATTGAATCAATATATGGGAGAAAATATTTAAAGGATGCGAGAAGCACAACCAACGTCGATTTTCATGGTGCGACGTCACTGGAACTCGAAAATTGAGTGTCAACAACTGAACGAATCGACGAATCACTCAGCAAATTTGACGAAAAATTTTGTTGTTTGCTAAATTGGTGATGAAAGTTTTTTCGTCTTTTTTTCGTCATTTGACATTTCACACACACATTGGAAAATTTTCCCCTTTTTCGAACTGTCAAGTGAAATTCGCAATCTGAAATTTTTTGCAATTTGGAAATCAAATTCGCAA
>NW_026456757.1:0-2385 GCF_943734635.1 Anopheles cruzii | reverse complement strand
TTTTTTGGTTAGGAAAGAATTTCCTAACAGTCAGCCATTGTAGAAAATGAATAGTTTAGTAACAAAACAACAAATTATTAAAACTTATTACAAAAGTGGTGATTCGCAAAGATAATTTTTCCAACAAAACATGCTTCGACGGAAGGGAGAATCAGTACCGTCAATTCCGAACCATACCGAACCTTTTTTGGGCCTACAATTGAAGATATGGTCTTAGAAGATATTAAGAGATTCAACAAGACGGTTTTCGATCTACTGCACGAGACCTTTGACAGGCGATGGGAATTTCGCGTTTTTAGTGATGCCAATTGGCCATCAAAATCATGCGCAAAATATCGTGTTTATGCTGACAAGCCGGCAACTTTGGAGCATTTGAAAAATAACATCCGCTAAGTTATTACCCGAAATATGCAAAACAGTAATTGGAAATTATCTCATTAGAATCGGCTGATCGGCCATAGGTCCTTTCGAGTTTGTTTTTGAAACTACGAAATGGATACCCCTGTAGTGTTGAAACTAACGATGGGTGCACCTCATCACCCAGCTATCGAAATGGTCCCAAATTTGTCCAACATAAATGATAATAGACCGAACCAGGGCTACTGAGCCCGGCCAAAGACCCCAAAAAGATTGAAAAGTCTCGCCTCTACGGAGCTGAACAAATTTGGCCAGTTTTTTTTCGGGTGAAGCAATAGAGCGGAAAAGCTACCGCAACACGTGCCAACACAGGAACACCTCATGACAGGCGCCGGTGCGCACACGTGAGAAGCTTCGCAGCTGCGGTGCGAATTTATCTGCTTGCGTTATGCTTGCGTTTTTGTTTGTTTCGCTGCAATTGCGGACGCGCACATATGCTAATGAGGCGCCACCATTTTTGCACCACCATCCATCCATTGCCAGGCACGGCGCATCTTGGCGCTGGTATGTCATCACTGGCATCGTAAGGTATGCAAGCAGCGGGCACCGGAGAAAGGCTTGACGGCGAAATGGACGATAAAAATAGATCGTTGCGGTAGCGTGTGGCTCAGCCGCAAAGCACTCATGTAATGCACGTATCATGGAGCCCGGAGGGCAATTGACTGTGGATGAACTACCGCGCCGAACGAACGTGTACGAATGGAGGCCAATAACTGTGCTCTGCTGGTTCATTGGGCCTTTTCTCGGTCTTTTTCGGCCTCCCGCTTTGCTCAATCACCTTGATCTACGCGGATTCACCCGCACCCGCTGAGTGAAGCTTTTGAATGCTCCATCATCGGATGCGAGGTGCCTAAGGAAGATGAAGCATTACGGCACCGAAGTGAACGGATTGCGGTGTTCGGGCAAAGTGAACGGGTCCGCCACCGCCGCGGTTCCTGCACTGTGCCCCACCGGGTGCGCCTAAGTGCGCTATTGACCGTGAACTGCTCGAAGATGGCACGCATAATGTGAGGAAGTGGTCGGCTCCGGAGCTCACAGCCTGCTAATTTGGCCTCTGTGAATAACCGAGGTCCGAGAGAGGTTTGCCTTGCACGGTTCGGACCCGGCTGGGCGCTAGGCTCGGTTGTAAAAGGTGCGTGATGTAATGGAGCAATCGGGCCCCCTAAATGATGTTCTTAAATGGGGCACGGCGCTTAGTGGTCGGCACCTACGTACTACGATGGCCAATCAAGACCCCCGTCTTCGATGGGTTGTAGTGTAACCAACACAGTCTGTATGGCCGGTACCTTGTGATTGGGTCCATTTTTGGTAGTTTTCGCTGGTTTCGGCAAAAAACGAGAGCAAAAAGAAACATATTTTGTGATACTCTTACGCTTTAGGACAAAAGCAACAAAACAAAAGCAAGCAACAGTGAGGAAAACATTTCACTTCAACAAATTTAAAATGTTTTACCATGTCGAGGTACACGTTCCGGGGTCTCTGCCTCTGTCTGTTTTGATGATTGAAAAATGTTTCAACGATTGGATCGACGCATATATTCAAAAGTAACTTTGGACCAAATGTTATTCGATAATAACAAATGTATGTAATCCACCGGAATGTAGTAATCTTCTTCTTTTGGCGCTACAACCGCTGAGCAGTCTTGGCCTGGCACCAGAGACAATGTTAATCTCTGATGCTCTCTTCTGTAACATTTAATTTTTTACGGACGGGATTGTTAGCCCCGCGCCAACCCCCCCGTCACGCCGGTATCGGGAATCGAAACCATGGCCGGTTGAGTTACATCCGATCCCGGGTTTCGAACCACGGCCAGCTGCGCTGACAGCGAAGAGCGTTACCGACTGCTCTATCAGCGGGGGTAAAGTAATAAAGTAGTAATCTAAGCGCCTGATTTGATCCAATCACAAAACATCAAACTTGTCTGTTATGACATTTCGTCATAACGCCGACTGTCAATGCGGGCAGTGC
>NW_026456756.1:0-2385 GCF_943734635.1 Anopheles cruzii | reverse complement strand
CCTAAATGGAGCACATGCCGATCGTCTGCAATACTGACATCCTTAATGAGATTTATACCCAGCAGCTCCAACGGTGTCGTCGTGGGTGTGCGTTTGTGCCCTCATATGCGTGTCCCACAAACGACGGGTGCGTTCGGGGTTGCGCGGCGGTGTTATCATGGAAGGAAACTCTTCGACCGAATCTCACACCCTCAATTGTGCATTTTGTGCATCCGTGGTATGCGTTTTGTGCGAACGTCTCTGCAGGGTATAATGAAAACAAGTATTACGAACAGTCACATAAGTTAATACGAAGCCAATATTCGAATCCTACCTTCCACGAGCGCACGTGCCTCTGCATCGGCAAGCACAGCTCGTGTTTCAATGTTTGCGCGTTGACGTAACCGGTCGGCTTCCTCACACACCGGGCCGAGGAGAACCGGTGCGGGCGGTTTACTTTTATCGCAAAGTATACTCACAACAAAAGCTTCCCCCGGTTCCCCGGTAGCGTCTATTAACTGTGCAAGCACAACCCATGCCTGAAAATCGGGGTGCGCAAGCTGCGCCAACAGCACGTTGTCGAACGTGGAGATAGTAGTCGATGTCTTCGATGTCAATGGTCAATGGCGATTGTGCTTTAATTCCGGCTTCTGTAATGATAGTATAAATAGTAGTGTGATATGATGTTCGTAGATTTTTTGAATGAGAGACAGCAAAGAGCAATACGACCTACGCTGCCGTTGTCATGCAGCCACTAAGCGCGAAATTGTTGCAGAATTAGAAGACATGTAATACACAACACATTGATGGGGCTGTTCAAAACCAAGCCTTGTGTTGAAAATTGCGTTCCTGCAATGTAGTAGTTCCGGCAGCACTGCCAGTCGGCAGTACGGCCAGTCGGCAGCACTGCCAGTCGGCAGCACTGCCTCTCTCATTTATAGCCACATAAGTCAGTCGCGCTAAAACTCTAGACAAATAAAGTCCTATTAATTTCCGACCTCGCGAAACCTGCTGTCTGCAATTATTCAACACCTTGTTACTAGTTATGTTTTGTATATAAGGTATATTGTATAAAGCAATAATACAGCAATTATATGTCAGAAAGAAGCACACTTACATGAACCGCGATGCCAGAATGATCCGACCACTTCACCACGACCATTAACGATATTTGTGGGTTTGATCTCCCACTGTGGATCCTGGAACACCGACCGCGGATCCTTCACCATGCCCGTGAAAAACGGGCCCAATGTCAGGATCTGCTGCAGCATTTTCGGGCTTCGTTGGCTTCGTGCGTCATATGGCGCACGAGGTATGCCACCGTTTCACGCTCTTCTTCCGTAGTCCTGAGGAACTGCTCATCTGGAACTGCCTCCGATGGCCTCTTGGACAGGCCCGCCTCCTCATCACGAGATGTTTGTCAGCCGTTTCTTTGTTAAACTGTGCCGTTCGACGGGTGGCATTCTGTTGCGGAAGCGAAACAAAATTTTAGCTGTAAAAGATGAGAGATTATATGAGAACTTGGACGGCATTTGGTTTCAACAGGACGGAGGGAGGCACATTCGAGCGAAGGTTGGATGAAAACCGCAGGCCCGCTTTGGACTCACTCGATCTATCGTTAAACGATAGATCAATCTTTTCGCCTATCTCGGTCTCGGTTTTGCATGCGTTTGCGTTTCGCTGTGACACACAAAACAGCCACTCAGAATCAGCTCAGCGGCCACTAAAAATGAACAAAACCAACAGCCACTGACTGCCAAGCCAAGAATAAGAAATACTTACCTAGTTTTCTTTGGCATTGTTTAACAGGGTTATCCGACTTAGGAAGAATTGTTGACGAGAAACTTCTGAATGTTTATGTTTTTACTTTGAGCACCCAACGGTGTTTATGTGTGTGTGTTGACAGTTGATACCATGGAAGAAGAGTTGCCATCGTAACCGATCAACAATCTTCACATGGTAATGTTAGGTTTTTAGATATATAAACCGTTGAAACCCGAAGAAAAACGTTCTTAAAATACATTATAATTGACATGAAATAGTTAATTGTTGATTGCCTACCAATTAACATCATCATTTGATGATTTTTTTTGCAATTCGTTTGGATTGAATCAATATATGGGAGAAAATATTTAAAGGATGCGAGAAGCACAACCAACGTCGATTTTCATGGTGCGACGTCACTGGAACTCGAAAATTGAGTGTCAACAACTGAACGAATCGACGAATCACTCAGCAAATTTGACGAAAAATTTTGTTGTTTGCTAAATTGGTGATGAAAGTTTTTTCGTCTTTTTTTCGTCATTTGACATTTCACACACACATTGGAAAATTTTCCCCTTTTTCGAACTGTCAAGTGAAATTCGCAATCTGAAATTTTTTGCAATTTGGAAATCAAATTCGCAA
>NW_026456755.1:0-2385 GCF_943734635.1 Anopheles cruzii | reverse complement strand
TTTTTTGGTTAGGAAAGAATTTCCTAACAGTCAGCCATTGTAGAAAATGAATAGTTTAGTAACAAAACAACAAATTATTAAAACTTATTACAAAAGTGGTGATTCGCAAAGATAATTTTTCCAACAAAACATGCTTCGACGGAAGGGAGAATCAGTACCGTCAATTCCGAACCATACCGAACCTTTTTTGGGCCTACAATTGAAGATATGGTCTTAGAAGATATTAAGAGATTCAACAAGACGGTTTTCGATCTACTGCACGAGACCTTTGACAGGCGATGGGAATTTCGCGTTTTTAGTGATGCCAATTGGCCATCAAAATCATGCGCAAAATATCGTGTTTATGCTGACAAGCCGGCAACTTTGGAGCATTTGAAAAATAACATCCGCTAAGTTATTACCCGAAATATGCAAAACAGTAATTGGAAATTATCTCATTAGAATCGGCTGATCGGCCATAGGTCCTTTCGAGTTTGTTTTTGAAACTACGAAATGGATACCCCTGTAGTGTTGAAACTAACGATGGGTGCACCTCATCACCCAGCTATCGAAATGGTCCCAAATTTGTCCAACATAAATGATAATAGACCGAACCAGGGCTACTGAGCCCGGCCAAAGACCCCAAAAAGATTGAAAAGTCTCGCCTCTACGGAGCTGAACAAATTTGGCCAGTTTTTTTTCGGGTGAAGCAATAGAGCGGAAAAGCTACCGCAACACGTGCCAACACAGGAACACCTCATGACAGGCGCCGGTGCGCACACGTGAGAAGCTTCGCAGCTGCGGTGCGAATTTATCTGCTTGCGTTATGCTTGCGTTTTTGTTTGTTTCGCTGCAATTGCGGACGCGCACATATGCTAATGAGGCGCCACCATTTTTGCACCACCATCCATCCATTGCCAGGCACGGCGCATCTTGGCGCTGGTATGTCATCACTGGCATCGTAAGGTATGCAAGCAGCGGGCACCGGAGAAAGGCTTGACGGCGAAATGGACGATAAAAATAGATCGTTGCGGTAGCGTGTGGCTCAGCCGCAAAGCACTCATGTAATGCACGTATCATGGAGCCCGGAGGGCAATTGACTGTGGATGAACTACCGCGCCGAACGAACGTGTACGAATGGAGGCCAATAACTGTGCTCTGCTGGTTCATTGGGCCTTTTCTCGGTCTTTTTCGGCCTCCCGCTTTGCTCAATCACCTTGATCTACGCGGATTCACCCGCACCCGCTGAGTGAAGCTTTTGAATGCTCCATCATCGGATGCGAGGTGCCTAAGGAAGATGAAGCATTACGGCACCGAAGTGAACGGATTGCGGTGTTCGGGCAAAGTGAACGGGTCCGCCACCGCCGCGGTTCCTGCACTGTGCCCCACCGGGTGCGCCTAAGTGCGCTATTGACCGTGAACTGCTCGAAGATGGCACGCATAATGTGAGGAAGTGGTCGGCTCCGGAGCTCACAGCCTGCTAATTTGGCCTCTGTGAATAACCGAGGTCCGAGAGAGGTTTGCCTTGCACGGTTCGGACCCGGCTGGGCGCTAGGCTCGGTTGTAAAAGGTGCGTGATGTAATGGAGCAATCGGGCCCCCTAAATGATGTTCTTAAATGGGGCACGGCGCTTAGTGGTCGGCACCTACGTACTACGATGGCCAATCAAGACCCCCGTCTTCGATGGGTTGTAGTGTAACCAACACAGTCTGTATGGCCGGTACCTTGTGATTGGGTCCATTTTTGGTAGTTTTCGCTGGTTTCGGCAAAAAACGAGAGCAAAAAGAAACATATTTTGTGATACTCTTACGCTTTAGGACAAAAGCAACAAAACAAAAGCAAGCAACAGTGAGGAAAACATTTCACTTCAACAAATTTAAAATGTTTTACCATGTCGAGGTACACGTTCCGGGGTCTCTGCCTCTGTCTGTTTTGATGATTGAAAAATGTTTCAACGATTGGATCGACGCATATATTCAAAAGTAACTTTGGACCAAATGTTATTCGATAATAACAAATGTATGTAATCCACCGGAATGTAGTAATCTTCTTCTTTTGGCGCTACAACCGCTGAGCAGTCTTGGCCTGGCACCAGAGACAATGTTAATCTCTGATGCTCTCTTCTGTAACATTTAATTTTTTACGGACGGGATTGTTAGCCCCGCGCCAACCCCCCCGTCACGCCGGTATCGGGAATCGAAACCATGGCCGGTTGAGTTACATCCGATCCCGGGTTTCGAACCACGGCCAGCTGCGCTGACAGCGAAGAGCGTTACCGACTGCTCTATCAGCGGGGGTAAAGTAATAAAGTAGTAATCTAAGCGCCTGATTTGATCCAATCACAAAACATCAAACTTGTCTGTTATGACATTTCGTCATAACGCCGACTGTCAATGCGGGCAGTGC
>NW_026456754.1:0-2386 GCF_943734635.1 Anopheles cruzii | reverse complement strand
TTGGAGGAAAAAAACGGCTCTCAAATAAATTCCTCCCCTAGCGCCCCGGGAAGCCCTTCGCATGTCATTTGTAGATGCAGCATAACTGCAGAAACGTGATGATTGGCTTATGTCGATGGTGGAGCGATTGCGCCGCATGAAAACTGCATACGTACCCGAAGGCGGCGGTACATACGGCGGATCCTGCGGCCCGCTGCTGGAAAGTGTTGCGCCGATCGGCGTTAAATCACCTAGCAAACAGCATTAGCATGCTCTCCGTCGTACATATTTGGCCCCATTCCGTTGCATTCGTTATGACACAACCGTTCTGCCGACGAGTTCTTAGTCTCCTGCGAACTGCAGAGGCGTTTTTTTATCTCTTTTGCGGCAGGATTTTACATCAGATTCTGCTTCCAACCGCGGACGACCATTTATGATGAAAGAGTGGCATTCATTTTCCTTTGAGGTTCTGGGGTTCGCATCGCGCTTGGCGTGATTGGGATTTGCCCGTCGCTTCGGCTGAAAATCAATTGTGAGCGAAATGAACACTGTTGAAATTTACAAAGTTATCTTCAAACACACACACACACGCACTGCAATCAGATCAAAAGTCGGATCACACAAGGGATGCAACTTAATTGCCTGTCACGTTGGCCAAACCCCCTCGAGGTTCCACGGGGCAAAAGCGTTATTCCTTCATTCCGCTCCGTCCAAATCCTTGCGCAGTAAAACGTTGTCATTGTTTGCACACTAATCCCTCATGGGTTTATTACTTATGATTTTTTCCCCTTTTCTTTCAGATTGCGAAGGCCACTGGAACACTGCATCGTGGTCCAACGAACTAGAGAGCGTCTTATGGTGTGCCGCCCGAAAAGATGCGCGGTGTCTTACGGGCCGCGAACGCACCGTGCTGTCTGTGGCCCATGAAAGTGACAGTGAAATGTGAAACAAAACCAGTTCCACCCTGCGCCTCGGCGAGTGACAGATGGGCATGAACTGGAAAACATGAAACGACACAAACTCGAACGTCTTGCAGGAAGAGTTGCACCATCTGCGTGTTTTGGCCGTTTAAATGTTGTTACTTGCACACGTTGGATGCAGTGTCCGGGCGCGTGAAACTCTCTAGTGTTCTGCTGCTGGCCGGAGTCCTAATCGAGGCAGCGGCACTCTTTCCCCGCACGGTAAGATGCCGTGGGGTTGTCTCTGTTCAAAGGAGAAAAAACGACCTCAAATCAGCAGTCCCATACTCAGTGTAAGTGTTTCCTCCGTTTTGACTAATGACAAAGAATTGGGAGAATTTTTGGGTTCCCCGTTAATATTACATAAGGCTGGCTATTATGAGTTGCTGCAATGTGGCCAAACACTAAATTCAGATCGCTACTATCAAAAACTGCAGCGTTTAAAGCTGGTGATTGATCAAAAACGGCCAGAATCGACTAAAATAAAAAGTTTTGTGTTCCATCAGGACAACGAAATGTTACACACGTCTTTAGTGACTCGCCAGAAAGTCCGGGAGCTAGGTTGAGAAGTTTTAATGCATCCACCATATAGTCCGGATCTTGCCCTGAGCGATTGACACCTTTTTCGCGCATTACAAAATTTCTTGAGTGACGAAAAACTGAGACCAAAAAAGGATTGTGAAAATGGATTGCTCGAGTTTTTCGCCAATAACAACTAAGCCTTCAAGAGAGGCATTGTGAAGGTATTTAAAACAAATTCCAACAAAATGGTGCATATTAGACGTAAATCGAACAGTTGAAAGTATCTTAAATCAAGTCTTGAAATACTCGCAAAAAACGTCCATGACTTTTTAGGTATAGGACTGGAAATTAAGGGAAATGGTTGGAAAATAAAAGTGATGTGGTATCTGTTGTAAACACCAAACTATCTCCCTAACATATTATAGTAAAAAAACCAATAGACAAATTGGTCACGTAGCATCTTTGTCTTGGCGAAGTAGATGGAATTCCTTGCCAATTCGATTTGAGCCACTTCCAGCCACTGATGTCTCCCAGAAAGTGCTTCTCAGCATTCCACAAAAACCTTTAACATGCCATTACTATGCTCCGGCAGAGTGTGGCCACAAATGTTCGCCTTGGCGAAGCGCGAAAATCGATGCTTTTCGTGGGGGCGTGGTGCTCCGAGGTGAATGAAAATGACAGACACTGCAATTTTCATTCATTACCATCATCCCAGCTTGCACACAGACACACACGCAGTTGTCATGTAGGCCTTTCGCAAGGCCCTTCGGTGGTACTGTAAGTGCAGAATGGCGAATGACCCAGTTTTTTTCCCCCACTTGCGGGAGGAATGTCTGTTTCGAGGGACACAAAAACCGTACGCAAAACGTAGCGAACGTGGTTTTTATGCCCATCCTTGGCAATTAACCCATCTCGTTGTCATCGTA
>NW_026456753.1:0-2386 GCF_943734635.1 Anopheles cruzii | reverse complement strand
TTTTTTGGTTAGGAAAGAATTTCCTAACAGTCAGCCATTGTAGAAAATGAATAGTTTAGTAACAAAACAACAAATTATTAAAACTTATTACAAAAGTGGTGATTCGCAAAGATAATTTTTCCAACAAAACATGCTTCGACGGAAGGGAGAATCAGTACCGTCAATTCCGAACCATACCGAACCTTTTTTGGGCCTACAATTGAAGATATGGTCTTAGAAGATATTAAGAGATTCAACAAGACGGTTTTCGATCTACTGCACGAGACCTTTGACAGGCGATGGGAATTTCGCGTTTTTAGTGATGCCAATTGGCCATCAAAATCATGCGCAAAATATCGTGTTTATGCTGACAAGCCGGCAACTTTGGAGCATTTGAAAAATAACATCCGCTAAGTTATTACCCGAAATATGCAAAACAGTAATTGGAAATTATCTCATTAGAATCGGCTGATCGGCCATAGGTCCTTTCGAGTTTGTTTTTGAAACTACGAAATGGATACCCCTGTAGTGTTGAAACTAACGATGGGTGCACCTCATCACCCAGCTATCGAAATGGTCCCAAATTTGTCCAACATAAATGATAATAGACCGAACCAGGGCTACTGAGCCCGGCCAAAGACCCCAAAAAGATTGAAAAGTCTCGCCTCTACGGAGCTGAACAAATTTGGCCAGTTTTTTTTCGGGTGAAGCAATAGAGCGGAAAAGCTACCGCAACACGTGCCAACACAGGAACACCTCATGACAGGCGCCGGTGCGCACACGTGAGAAGCTTCGCAGCTGCGGTGCGAATTTATCTGCTTGCGTTATGCTTGCGTTTTTGTTTGTTTCGCTGCAATTGCGGACGCGCACATATGCTAATGAGGCGCCACCATTTTTGCACCACCATCCATCCATTGCCAGGCACGGCGCATCTTGGCGCTGGTATGTCATCACTGGCATCGTAAGGTATGCAAGCAGCGGGCACCGGAGAAAGGCTTGACGGCGAAATGGACGATAAAAATAGATCGTTGCGGTAGCGTGTGGCTCAGCCGCAAAGCACTCATGTAATGCACGTATCATGGAGCCCGGAGGGCAATTGACTGTGGATGAACTACCGCGCCGAACGAACGTGTACGAATGGAGGCCAATAACTGTGCTCTGCTGGTTCATTGGGCCTTTTCTCGGTCTTTTTCGGCCTCCCGCTTTGCTCAATCACCTTGATCTACGCGGATTCACCCGCACCCGCTGAGTGAAGCTTTTGAATGCTCCATCATCGGATGCGAGGTGCCTAAGGAAGATGAAGCATTACGGCACCGAAGTGAACGGATTGCGGTGTTCGGGCAAAGTGAACGGGTCCGCCACCGCCGCGGTTCCTGCACTGTGCCCCACCGGGTGCGCCTAAGTGCGCTATTGACCGTGAACTGCTCGAAGATGGCACGCATAATGTGAGGAAGTGGTCGGCTCCGGAGCTCACAGCCTGCTAATTTGGCCTCTGTGAATAACCGAGGTCCGAGAGAGGTTTGCCTTGCACGGTTCGGACCCGGCTGGGCGCTAGGCTCGGTTGTAAAAGGTGCGTGATGTAATGGAGCAATCGGGCCCCCTAAATGATGTTCTTAAATGGGGCACGGCGCTTAGTGGTCGGCACCTACGTACTACGATGGCCAATCAAGACCCCCGTCTTCGATGGGTTGTAGTGTAACCAACACAGTCTGTATGGCCGGTACCTTGTGATTGGGTCCATTTTTGGTAGTTTTCGCTGGTTTCGGCAAAAAACGAGAGCAAAAAGAAACATATTTTGTGATACTCTTACGCTTTAGGACAAAAGCAACAAAACAAAAGCAAGCAACAGTGAGGAAAACATTTCACTTCAACAAATTTAAAATGTTTTACCATGTCGAGGTACACGTTCCGGGGTCTCTGCCTCTGTCTGTTTTGATGATTGAAAAATGTTTCAACGATTGGATCGACGCATATATTCAAAAGTAACTTTGGACCAAATGTTATTCGATAATAACAAATGTATGTAATCCACCGGAATGTAGTAATCTTCTTCTTTTGGCGCTACAACCGCTGAGCAGTCTTGGCCTGGCACCAGAGACAATGTTAATCTCTGATGCTCTCTTCTGTAACATTTAATTTTTTACGGACGGGATTGTTAGCCCCGCGCCAACCCCCCCGTCACGCCGGTATCGGGAATCGAAACCATGGCCGGTTGAGTTACATCCGATCCCGGGTTTCGAACCACGGCCAGCTGCGCTGACAGCGAAGAGCGTTACCGACTGCTCTATCAGCGGGGGTAAAGTAATAAAGTAGTAATCTAAGCGCCTGATTTGATCCAATCACAAAACATCAAACTTGTCTGTTATGACATTTCGTCATAACGCCGACTGTCAATGCGGGCAGTGCG
>NW_026456752.1:0-2386 GCF_943734635.1 Anopheles cruzii | reverse complement strand
TTTTTTGGTTAGGAAAGAATTTCCTAACAGTCAGCCATTGTAGAAAATGAATAGTTTAGTAACAAAACAACAAATTATTAAAACTTATTACAAAAGTGGTGATTCGCAAAGATAATTTTTCCAACAAAACATGCTTCGACGGAAGGGAGAATCAGTACCGTCAATTCCGAACCATACCGAACCTTTTTTGGGCCTACAATTGAAGATATGGTCTTAGAAGATATTAAGAGATTCAACAAGACGGTTTTCGATCTACTGCACGAGACCTTTGACAGGCGATGGGAATTTCGCGTTTTTAGTGATGCCAATTGGCCATCAAAATCATGCGCAAAATATCGTGTTTATGCTGACAAGCCGGCAACTTTGGAGCATTTGAAAAATAACATCCGCTAAGTTATTACCCGAAATATGCAAAACAGTAATTGGAAATTATCTCATTAGAATCGGCTGATCGGCCATAGGTCCTTTCGAGTTTGTTTTTGAAACTACGAAATGGATACCCCTGTAGTGTTGAAACTAACGATGGGTGCACCTCATCACCCAGCTATCGAAATGGTCCCAAATTTGTCCAACATAAATGATAATAGACCGAACCAGGGCTACTGAGCCCGGCCAAAGACCCCAAAAAGATTGAAAAGTCTCGCCTCTACGGAGCTGAACAAATTTGGCCAGTTTTTTTTCGGGTGAAGCAATAGAGCGGAAAAGCTACCGCAACACGTGCCAACACAGGAACACCTCATGACAGGCGCCGGTGCGCACACGTGAGAAGCTTCGCAGCTGCGGTGCGAATTTATCTGCTTGCGTTATGCTTGCGTTTTTGTTTGTTTCGCTGCAATTGCGGACGCGCACATATGCTAATGAGGCGCCACCATTTTTGCACCACCATCCATCCATTGCCAGGCACGGCGCATCTTGGCGCTGGTATGTCATCACTGGCATCGTAAGGTATGCAAGCAGCGGGCACCGGAGAAAGGCTTGACGGCGAAATGGACGATAAAAATAGATCGTTGCGGTAGCGTGTGGCTCAGCCGCAAAGCACTCATGTAATGCACGTATCATGGAGCCCGGAGGGCAATTGACTGTGGATGAACTACCGCGCCGAACGAACGTGTACGAATGGAGGCCAATAACTGTGCTCTGCTGGTTCATTGGGCCTTTTCTCGGTCTTTTTCGGCCTCCCGCTTTGCTCAATCACCTTGATCTACGCGGATTCACCCGCACCCGCTGAGTGAAGCTTTTGAATGCTCCATCATCGGATGCGAGGTGCCTAAGGAAGATGAAGCATTACGGCACCGAAGTGAACGGATTGCGGTGTTCGGGCAAAGTGAACGGGTCCGCCACCGCCGCGGTTCCTGCACTGTGCCCCACCGGGTGCGCCTAAGTGCGCTATTGACCGTGAACTGCTCGAAGATGGCACGCATAATGTGAGGAAGTGGTCGGCTCCGGAGCTCACAGCCTGCTAATTTGGCCTCTGTGAATAACCGAGGTCCGAGAGAGGTTTGCCTTGCACGGTTCGGACCCGGCTGGGCGCTAGGCTCGGTTGTAAAAGGTGCGTGATGTAATGGAGCAATCGGGCCCCCTAAATGATGTTCTTAAATGGGGCACGGCGCTTAGTGGTCGGCACCTACGTACTACGATGGCCAATCAAGACCCCCGTCTTCGATGGGTTGTAGTGTAACCAACACAGTCTGTATGGCCGGTACCTTGTGATTGGGTCCATTTTTGGTAGTTTTCGCTGGTTTCGGCAAAAAACGAGAGCAAAAAGAAACATATTTTGTGATACTCTTACGCTTTAGGACAAAAGCAACAAAACAAAAGCAAGCAACAGTGAGGAAAACATTTCACTTCAACAAATTTAAAATGTTTTACCATGTCGAGGTACACGTTCCGGGGTCTCTGCCTCTGTCTGTTTTGATGATTGAAAAATGTTTCAACGATTGGATCGACGCATATATTCAAAAGTAACTTTGGACCAAATGTTATTCGATAATAACAAATGTATGTAATCCACCGGAATGTAGTAATCTTCTTCTTTTGGCGCTACAACCGCTGAGCAGTCTTGGCCTGGCACCAGAGACAATGTTAATCTCTGATGCTCTCTTCTGTAACATTTAATTTTTTACGGACGGGATTGTTAGCCCCGCGCCAACCCCCCCGTCACGCCGGTATCGGGAATCGAAACCATGGCCGGTTGAGTTACATCCGATCCCGGGTTTCGAACCACGGCCAGCTGCGCTGACAGCGAAGAGCGTTACCGACTGCTCTATCAGCGGGGGTAAAGTAATAAAGTAGTAATCTAAGCGCCTGATTTGATCCAATCACAAAACATCAAACTTGTCTGTTATGACATTTCGTCATAACGCCGACTGTCAATGCGGGCAGTGCG
>NW_026456751.1:0-2386 GCF_943734635.1 Anopheles cruzii | reverse complement strand
GCGTATCGATCGCGCGGCAGCCGGACCTTCGCCGAACGCCGGTCTCGTGGGACCACTCCCGGCGGGGCGCGTAGGAAAGCAGAGGGAAGCAAAAACGCGAACCCAATCGATGTACCGAGCAGCGGCGGCGCTTACATTAAACATAAGTTACAGGTCCGCGCGCGCGCGCGCACGTGTCCTGGGTCGATCACGTAATGATTGCAGAAATTACAGTCCGCACGGAGGCTGCACTCGTGCGGCCCGGGCCAAGAATGAAGTAAAAGTGTTCCGCAGTGGTGGCGCAGAATGGCGCATCGATCTCGCTGACTGGCGGCTTGCAGCTGGCGTCCAGAACGCGCAATGTGTGTGCGCGTGCGCGCGTGCGCGTGTCGCTAATATTTATGAGCATCTGTCAGCCTGGCCAAGCGATCTGGCCACCAGCTGGCACAGGGCCGGCCCACTAATTGGTGGGCCCGGCGAAGTGGCGAAGTGTGGCGGAAGATGCTGCCCGTTGCCGCACGGTGACAAAAATCCTATCTCCGGCCCGTGCACTCGCGCTTTCGCCTCTTTCGCCACGTTCGCGAAGATGTTGCTGCCTCGAAGCGATTCCGCTCACGTCAGGTGCGATCAGTGGAATGTCGAATCAGAACAATTTCTCGGGTCAGTCGCCGGGAGTCGGATGGCCGTGGGCACAAAATGAAAAGAATGCGCACATTAGAATCTTATGGTTAATACGAAGATTTCTGAGAACTTCCCTCACATTTTTGGGGCATGATACGTCTACGAGCAGTGGATTCATTTCAGTGGATCCTTTTATTTTTCCTGACTCAAGCGACATATCTTGGCGGTAGGTGACGATCGACGAAACTTTGATCTACTCCTATGTTCTACAGTCATCAGCACAGGTTGAATCGATTAGACGGGTCGCCGACAGACCTGGAACGTGCCTCGCGGTCTACAGAGATCGTTGCCTTCTTCTTGGACTTGATCTGGGCGTTGTTGTTCCTTCCTAAAATCCTGTGTGGTCAAATTGACTTACTGAAACGGTCCGTGCCTTAAGACTACATACTCCAAGTTCTTAAGATTACTCTTAAGATTTATGTAGGCCACTTGGTCGGATATCTAAGAACAAGAATTAATAATAATAGTAATAAAATCCGAATAGTAATCTATATATATAAAATTCAAGTTGTGTCTGTATGTCCCTTATAGACTCCGAAACTACTGGACCGATTGACTCGAAATTTGGTATACAGGGGTTTTTGGGGCCGGGGAGTGCAATAGTCAAGGTTAGAAACCCCTCACCCCCCTCTTTCTTTGCCCTCCCATACAACTAACTGTTAAAAACATCAATTACTCCACAAGTTATGAATCGAATTTCATTAAAACTTGCACAGTGGTTGCTGGTCACCTGAGAAACCATGTGACGAAATTTGGTTCTTGCCGGACGAGGGGAAGGGGGGGTCCCCATACATCCCCAATCCTTAAAATACGTCCTAGGGCAATATGGGTATCGTTTCTTAGGTTTTGGTGGTCTGTAAATCGATTGGTTTCACTTAAAAGCCTTTTCCTTCCTTCTTCCACCTACCACCACCCCTCATACCATCCATCTTGAAGTAGAACTGATGTTGGGGTGAACTGCATAGTTTGTGTTTAATTATTGAAGAAGGTGTGAAAGAGAGGGAGAGAGAGCGAGAGGAAGAGATAGAGAGGGAGTGAGAGAGAATGAGAGAGAGGGAGCGCGAGATAGAGAGAGAGGGGGGAGGAAGAGGTAGAAAGAGAGAGAGAGAAAGAGAGAGAAAGAGAGAAAGAGAGAGAGACAACGAGAGAGAGAAAGAGAGAGATAGATAGATAGATAGAGAGAGAGAGATACAGATAGAGAGAGAGAGAAAGAGAGAGATAGATAGATAGATAGAGAGAGAGATACAGAAAGAGAGAGAGAGAGAAAGATAGAGAGAGAGAGAGGAAAAAGAGAGATAGAGAGAGAGAGAGAGAGAGAGAGAGACAGAGACAGAGAGAGAGAGAGAGAGAGAGAGAGAGAAAGAGATGGATAGAGAGAGAGAAAGAGATGGATAGATAGAGAGAGAGATGGATAGATAGATAGAGAGATAGAGATAGAGATAGAGAGAAAGAGAGAGAGATAGCAACGGACTGCTACAGCCTTCTAGATTTCAATTAGGATCATATAATAGAAAAAATACATTTCACACCTCCCGGGAGAGGGGGGCTCCCATACAAACGTAGCATAACATTCAGCATAATTCGGGTTGTTTTCGAGCAAATCGAACCAAATTCTGCAGGTGGGAGTTTTTGGGAAGCGGAAATGTTCTGGTGAATGTTTGAAACCCCTCACCACTTTCCAAATGGTGGCTCCCATACAAAATTTGGGTAAATTTCAGCAAAATTC
>NW_026456750.1:0-2388 GCF_943734635.1 Anopheles cruzii | reverse complement strand
GTCCAAATCGAATTCGTCCGTGCCACGGAACTATTGCTTTTTCGTTTCTCTCTGCGTTGCTCTGGCTTTCGTGGACCCACCCCGGAGTGGAGGCCCCGGAGGCAACGCATGTCGTAGGGTGTGCGCCGTGTGTGTGTGAATGGGACCCCACCACCACCACCACCGTGTGTGTGTGTGTGTGTGTGCTTAGTAGTGGTGGAATCGCTCTCCGCCTTTGTAAACGATTCTTATCCTCCGGCGGAATCCTCGAATCCTTGAGCACGGCCCCGTGTGCCGGGAGCCCGGGCACATTCCTTTCTAGATTGTGGAAGAAGAATTACCACGTAAATCTCGTTTTCGTTCTACCCGAGGCGCGTTCCGAGGGTACCCAGGCTCGTGGTTCTCTCGCGCCCAGGGAAGCCGTAGATTTTTCCCGTTCTGTCATGAAGTTAGTTTACCAACCGTTTGCTTGTTTGCATGTACGCTGTTGGTTTTGCTTGTTTGGCGATTGTGACTGACATTAGCCGTAGGTCATTTGTGGGAGATTTGGCTGCCCGTGAGTAAACAGGAGTTTGTTCACCACACCGCTGCCCACCGATTGGTTGGTGTTTTAGTATATCAAATCCAAACTGCAGAGACGCCAATCGAATAGCTTTAAGCTACAATTTTTGTATTCTGCCCTCCAAGCTTGGCTCAGTTTACATTGGCGCTCTCTGTACATTCTTAATCGCACTTAAACGGTGTGTTTGCCGTAGGCATAGATCACAATACGGGTACGATGATCCGAAACGGGAATTCCAACACGGTGTGCAGTCCTGAATCCGGAGCGTGCGCCATTATTAGGCGCGGCAAGTACCCTTAATAAAGCCCCCGAACAGCTTATTAAGATTTCACAAACAAACAAAATCATCAAACAAACGAATTCCGGGAATTTATTATTCCAACGGTAGTGGATGCCGTTATTCGGTACGCCTGCAGTTGAAGCTGGCAACATTTCCACCTTAGTGCTCAAGTACCGATTAGCGCTGAAACATCGTATCTCTGAAACTTCCTCCACCATGCCACCGTGTATTGGATCAACGGCACAAACACACACACACAGACTCCGCAGCTGTCTGTTTCGGAAACGGACGCGTTTTTGCTTCTCCGTCGGCGATTCTGACGAAATGCTCCTGAACTGCTCGTAAACTGAGCAAAGCACACATCCATCCCAAAATCCCTAATGGAACCACACCGATGATGCTATAGGTTGCCGCTCCCGCACGGAAGCCCCCCCGCGGGATGTATGCTCTCCCAGCATATCCGCCCGCACGCGAGCTGGAATGCTGTTCGCCAGAAATGGGCAGATTCTTTCGCTTCTCGCCCGAAACGCGACCACATTCCGCGGAGTTTTTCAAGGTTCCCGGAACTTGGCTTGGGTTTCGCCCATGATTTCACTATTGTTTCCCGTTGGTCCCGGTCCCAACCCGGTTGTTTCTTTCTGCTGTGGCCGGCTGGCCCTCTTGGGGAGCGCGGCACGAAGAGCATCGCTGGCCGCGGTGTGGTATGCACACTTCACGGGGATTAGCGCCAAGAGGGCTCGCCGGCTGTTGTTCAGTGGCTCGAACCGAACCGGGGGTCCCACGGGCTGGTTGAAGAAACAAAGTAAAACGTTCAATAGCCGGGCGGAAAACGGGACCCGCTTTGGCCGGGTCCGTTTTGGAGCTTTTAGTCCGCGCGCTGCCATTGTTGCACGTGCCGCGGGGCGTTCGCGTCAAGAGCCCAGAACTAGGACCAGGCAACAAAACGTTTACTCCATTAGGGGCTGGAAAAAGCATGAATGGCCGGAGGGGCGAACGTAAGGCAATTATTCGGCACGTCGGTTCCTTCGCAGGTTTCGATGGGGCGCCGGGGCGGCGGCGGTTCCGGTGTGCACCGGAGTGGCCCATGGCGTTGTTCAGTAGGATTGAAGGATTATCTCTGCGGCGTAAGAGATTCGCCTATCGTCCGTTGATTGTTCTGATTTTTACTTGTGGTCGAATAATTAGGTGTTATTCTGTAAGCAGCACCGTAATCAGGGTGCTTTTTACCAACCACTAGAGGATGCCAGGGTACCTTCCTAGAAGGCTGGCCTGTCTGTAGCGGTAAATTGTACTGCAGAGAAAAGAATTTATCGCAAAATCCGTTGGGGGTCCCTTTCGGTGGCATAAACTAGCTGCATAAATCAGAACAGCCGTTGGGAAATTTTCGAAGTTCCGTACATTCAATTGTTCGGCCACGCCTAATGGGGATAGTTGGATCGGATCGAATCTATTCTTTCGCTATTCCTAGTGAAGATTTTATGCGCATTAAGTGCACCGAGTGGGGCTTGACTAGTTGTGTCCCATTAATGGAATGATTTATCAGCCCAGCATCGAGCAGCGCTTCGCA
>NW_026456749.1:0-2388 GCF_943734635.1 Anopheles cruzii | reverse complement strand
TCGATGACTCATCTGGAGTAATGTTGGCTGTTGATGTTGCATTAACTGTCTTTTCAAACAGAAAGTTCTGAAACGATACGGCACCCAAAGTTCCTACGCATTTAATCCGCTCAGATATTACAGTATGTCCGACAGATCAGTTCATGTTTATTGTGAGTACAGCAGAACTTCCAAAGTAACAGATTTCGCCCTTCAATGCAACGCCGTTGCCGTAGCAACGCTTCAGCCAAATTTCCAACGTGGTGGGGGCTGAACTACTAAATATGTTCGCCTGGTAAAGCATAATCGATCCTATTTCGGTGCCAGGGTCGCTACCAGCAACGTCAGCGCTCCAACCCAACCCATCAGCCGGTGTTCATATTTTATTTGGTGCCCCACAATCTGGTCCGCGGTGTCCACCGGCCGGCTCACGTATAATTACCGCACACGTGGTCTGGCGGCGGCGGCGGGCTTATGTGGCTTCGGCGGCTCCATCGGAAACAATGTGTGCCCAAAATGAGCCTTGAATGTGCGAACTAATTTGTTAATTCTTTGCCAAATCACGGACCCGCGGCGCCGGTTGTGAATCGAATAATCGTCCGTGCGAATTCCGGTGCGCTCGCCGTGTTCGGGGCCCGGAAATTAATAAACATCCTCCGGTTCGGGTGAATTAAATATTAATTTGTGAGCTATTCATGCTAATTATCAATCGCGCGAACGCCGGATACAGTTGGTTTGGTGTTTGGCATAGCTACAAATCAAGCATTTCGCACCACCGCCCCCCAGTGTGTCCTGACCGCGCAATCCGCTCAGCACAAACGCAGGACAATCTGGAGGTGGCACCGGTGGCTGCAGACGGTTGCAGTTGAAAGACTAATGATGTCCCCTGCCAGACGACCGTTTGATGCTCCGTTTGCTGTAATCCGAGCGGGCCACCGTCAGGTCTGGCAGCGCCCCAGTCAGCCCTTTCAAGTTGCGCTCCATTACGTTCTGCCGGAGGTCGTTGTAGCAAAATAAAATGTCCCGACACTCCCGCGCTCCCAGGACGTCCCGGCTGCGTGACTGGCACCTGCAGCAGTGCGCCAGCTGGGTGCACCAGGATCGGAACATTATGGAAAAATAATGTTTACCTACGGATCGTGTCGTCTTTCGGCACACAAACTACGGGCGAAGAACTTTCGGCGTGTAGGCATGGCCCCCGTCAGGCCAGGGGTTCCTTTGAACTATGGAAACCGACGACACCGTCGGGTAGTAGTTGTGCCATTTTCCTTCACCCGGGTCGGGTTCACCGGTGCGTTAGTCAGCCAGCTAGGGAAGATGTAAGGACGTCAACCGACTCAGAAGGCCACCCTCAGGTCGAGACGTAATCAGGTCGATGCCGGGGCTGCTTCGCCTTCTTCGAAGCCAAGCCAGCAAATAACAAATAAACGACCGACAGATAGCTCACATCTGGGGGCCTGGGCTGTGGTGCCGTATCCGATGTCCGTGCTCGGCTCGGCTCGTCCAATTTTCTCTGGCCGGGCGCGGGAATGGGGCGAAAGAAAAGGATATGCTAACGACGTAATTATCTGCTCGCAGCCCGGTGCCGGTGCTGCACCCGTGCTTCCACCTTGTTGCTTCCTGCGTTTTTCCACATTCTTACCAAGCTTAGAACGTCGTTTCCTTCGAGTCGCCTGCCTTGACGACGCCGGCAAACTCTCTCACTCGATTAACTCCCCGGGAAAATCTGTCTCTTCGCCAGTGCGCGGGTGACTGCACATGATGGGGACCGTCAGCCGAGACGTATCATGCGTAATAAATGGGCCCCCAAAGACCTAGTGGGGGCTAAAGTCCTGGTCCCGACACTGCGCCCGGACGCCGCTGGAAGATGTTTGTCTGAAAGTCATCGCCGTTGCTCATCGCTGGGGCAGTGTAATCGAAATATCTTCGATTTTCGAGCAAGCGAACCGAAAGCTCTCGGAATCTATTATTACGTCCGGTTGTGGTGGTGGTGCCTGCGTCATACCCTCTCGAAATCCCGCGAGGCTCACGGAGCACCACAGCCGCATTTCTCTCGCGGAGCCGTCCGATTCCGGAGCCCCGACTTGAATATTGCATTCCATTCGCTCGGCGGTTCGCGGTTCGGCTGCCACTTCCGCCTGCCTTCCGGCCACACTCGTTGCGGCCGGCGCCCATAAATCATATTCACCAGCCGGCCGCCGGTCCGGTCCTGGCGCGGTGGTCAGAACATTTTCATCTTCTTTCAACTTCTCGCTCGCTGCGCTTCTCCGATATTCTGCTGCTCTTGTGATCCGCGATCCTCCGACCCGTCCGCTCGGACAGCGGATAACCTCTGTGCTGGATCTACACCGTCCCCCCCCCGCCCCCGCGCCGGGATAACCGGTTTGCTTCGAGCCGGTTTCCGCGAAC
>NW_026456748.1:0-2388 GCF_943734635.1 Anopheles cruzii | reverse complement strand
TCGATGACTCATCTGGAGTAATGTTGGCTGTTGATGTTGCATTAACTGTCTTTTCAAACAGAAAGTTCTGAAACGATACGGCACCCAAAGTTCCTACGCATTTAATCCGCTCAGATATTACAGTATGTCCGACAGATCAGTTCATGTTTATTGTGAGTACAGCAGAACTTCCAAAGTAACAGATTTCGCCCTTCAATGCAACGCCGTTGCCGTAGCAACGCTTCAGCCAAATTTCCAACGTGGTGGGGGCTGAACTACTAAATATGTTCGCCTGGTAAAGCATAATCGATCCTATTTCGGTGCCAGGGTCGCTACCAGCAACGTCAGCGCTCCAACCCAACCCATCAGCCGGTGTTCATATTTTATTTGGTGCCCCACAATCTGGTCCGCGGTGTCCACCGGCCGGCTCACGTATAATTACCGCACACGTGGTCTGGCGGCGGCGGCGGGCTTATGTGGCTTCGGCGGCTCCATCGGAAACAATGTGTGCCCAAAATGAGCCTTGAATGTGCGAACTAATTTGTTAATTCTTTGCCAAATCACGGACCCGCGGCGCCGGTTGTGAATCGAATAATCGTCCGTGCGAATTCCGGTGCGCTCGCCGTGTTCGGGGCCCGGAAATTAATAAACATCCTCCGGTTCGGGTGAATTAAATATTAATTTGTGAGCTATTCATGCTAATTATCAATCGCGCGAACGCCGGATACAGTTGGTTTGGTGTTTGGCATAGCTACAAATCAAGCATTTCGCACCACCGCCCCCCAGTGTGTCCTGACCGCGCAATCCGCTCAGCACAAACGCAGGACAATCTGGAGGTGGCACCGGTGGCTGCAGACGGTTGCAGTTGAAAGACTAATGATGTCCCCTGCCAGACGACCGTTTGATGCTCCGTTTGCTGTAATCCGAGCGGGCCACCGTCAGGTCTGGCAGCGCCCCAGTCAGCCCTTTCAAGTTGCGCTCCATTACGTTCTGCCGGAGGTCGTTGTAGCAAAATAAAATGTCCCGACACTCCCGCGCTCCCAGGACGTCCCGGCTGCGTGACTGGCACCTGCAGCAGTGCGCCAGCTGGGTGCACCAGGATCGGAACATTATGGAAAAATAATGTTTACCTACGGATCGTGTCGTCTTTCGGCACACAAACTACGGGCGAAGAACTTTCGGCGTGTAGGCATGGCCCCCGTCAGGCCAGGGGTTCCTTTGAACTATGGAAACCGACGACACCGTCGGGTAGTAGTTGTGCCATTTTCCTTCACCCGGGTCGGGTTCACCGGTGCGTTAGTCAGCCAGCTAGGGAAGATGTAAGGACGTCAACCGACTCAGAAGGCCACCCTCAGGTCGAGACGTAATCAGGTCGATGCCGGGGCTGCTTCGCCTTCTTCGAAGCCAAGCCAGCAAATAACAAATAAACGACCGACAGATAGCTCACATCTGGGGGCCTGGGCTGTGGTGCCGTATCCGATGTCCGTGCTCGGCTCGGCTCGTCCAATTTTCTCTGGCCGGGCGCGGGAATGGGGCGAAAGAAAAGGATATGCTAACGACGTAATTATCTGCTCGCAGCCCGGTGCCGGTGCTGCACCCGTGCTTCCACCTTGTTGCTTCCTGCGTTTTTCCACATTCTTACCAAGCTTAGAACGTCGTTTCCTTCGAGTCGCCTGCCTTGACGACGCCGGCAAACTCTCTCACTCGATTAACTCCCCGGGAAAATCTGTCTCTTCGCCAGTGCGCGGGTGACTGCACATGATGGGGACCGTCAGCCGAGACGTATCATGCGTAATAAATGGGCCCCCAAAGACCTAGTGGGGGCTAAAGTCCTGGTCCCGACACTGCGCCCGGACGCCGCTGGAAGATGTTTGTCTGAAAGTCATCGCCGTTGCTCATCGCTGGGGCAGTGTAATCGAAATATCTTCGATTTTCGAGCAAGCGAACCGAAAGCTCTCGGAATCTATTATTACGTCCGGTTGTGGTGGTGGTGCCTGCGTCATACCCTCTCGAAATCCCGCGAGGCTCACGGAGCACCACAGCCGCATTTCTCTCGCGGAGCCGTCCGATTCCGGAGCCCCGACTTGAATATTGCATTCCATTCGCTCGGCGGTTCGCGGTTCGGCTGCCACTTCCGCCTGCCTTCCGGCCACACTCGTTGCGGCCGGCGCCCATAAATCATATTCACCAGCCGGCCGCCGGTCCGGTCCTGGCGCGGTGGTCAGAACATTTTCATCTTCTTTCAACTTCTCGCTCGCTGCGCTTCTCCGATATTCTGCTGCTCTTGTGATCCGCGATCCTCCGACCCGTCCGCTCGGACAGCGGATAACCTCTGTGCTGGATCTACACCGTCCCCCCCCCGCCCCCGCGCCGGGATAACCGGTTTGCTTCGAGCCGGTTTCCGCGAAC
>NW_026456747.1:0-2388 GCF_943734635.1 Anopheles cruzii | reverse complement strand
GCGTATCGATCGCGCGGCAGCCGGACCTTCGCCGAACGCCGGTCTCGTGGGACCACTCCCGGCGGGGCGCGTAGGAAAGCAGAGGGAAGCAAAAACGCGAACCCAATCGATGTACCGAGCAGCGGCGGCGCTTACATTAAACATAAGTTACAGGTCCGCGCGCGCGCGCGCACGTGTCCTGGGTCGATCACGTAATGATTGCAGAAATTACAGTCCGCACGGAGGCTGCACTCGTGCGGCCCGGGCCAAGAATGAAGTAAAAGTGTTCCGCAGTGGTGGCGCAGAATGGCGCATCGATCTCGCTGACTGGCGGCTTGCAGCTGGCGTCCAGAACGCGCAATGTGTGTGCGCGTGCGCGCGTGCGCGTGTCGCTAATATTTATGAGCATCTGTCAGCCTGGCCAAGCGATCTGGCCACCAGCTGGCACAGGGCCGGCCCACTAATTGGTGGGCCCGGCGAAGTGGCGAAGTGTGGCGGAAGATGCTGCCCGTTGCCGCACGGTGACAAAAATCCTATCTCCGGCCCGTGCACTCGCGCTTTCGCCTCTTTCGCCACGTTCGCGAAGATGTTGCTGCCTCGAAGCGATTCCGCTCACGTCAGGTGCGATCAGTGGAATGTCGAATCAGAACAATTTCTCGGGTCAGTCGCCGGGAGTCGGATGGCCGTGGGCACAAAATGAAAAGAATGCGCACATTAGAATCTTATGGTTAATACGAAGATTTCTGAGAACTTCCCTCACATTTTTGGGGCATGATACGTCTACGAGCAGTGGATTCATTTCAGTGGATCCTTTTATTTTTCCTGACTCAAGCGACATATCTTGGCGGTAGGTGACGATCGACGAAACTTTGATCTACTCCTATGTTCTACAGTCATCAGCACAGGTTGAATCGATTAGACGGGTCGCCGACAGACCTGGAACGTGCCTCGCGGTCTACAGAGATCGTTGCCTTCTTCTTGGACTTGATCTGGGCGTTGTTGTTCCTTCCTAAAATCCTGTGTGGTCAAATTGACTTACTGAAACGGTCCGTGCCTTAAGACTACATACTCCAAGTTCTTAAGATTACTCTTAAGATTTATGTAGGCCACTTGGTCGGATATCTAAGAACAAGAATTAATAATAATAGTAATAAAATCCGAATAGTAATCTATATATATAAAATTCAAGTTGTGTCTGTATGTCCCTTATAGACTCCGAAACTACTGGACCGATTGACTCGAAATTTGGTATACAGGGGTTTTTGGGGCCGGGGAGTGCAATAGTCAAGGTTAGAAACCCCTCACCCCCCTCTTTCTTTGCCCTCCCATACAACTAACTGTTAAAAACATCAATTACTCCACAAGTTATGAATCGAATTTCATTAAAACTTGCACAGTGGTTGCTGGTCACCTGAGAAACCATGTGACGAAATTTGGTTCTTGCCGGACGAGGGGAAGGGGGGGTCCCCATACATCCCCAATCCTTAAAATACGTCCTAGGGCAATATGGGTATCGTTTCTTAGGTTTTGGTGGTCTGTAAATCGATTGGTTTCACTTAAAAGCCTTTTCCTTCCTTCTTCCACCTACCACCACCCCTCATACCATCCATCTTGAAGTAGAACTGATGTTGGGGTGAACTGCATAGTTTGTGTTTAATTATTGAAGAAGGTGTGAAAGAGAGGGAGAGAGAGCGAGAGGAAGAGATAGAGAGGGAGTGAGAGAGAATGAGAGAGAGGGAGCGCGAGATAGAGAGAGAGGGGGGAGGAAGAGGTAGAAAGAGAGAGAGAGAAAGAGAGAGAAAGAGAGAAAGAGAGAGAGAGACAACGAGAGAGAGAAAGAGAGAGATAGATAGATAGATAGAGAGAGAGAGATACAGATAGAGAGAGAGAGAAAGAGAGAGATAGATAGATAGATAGAGAGAGAGATACAGAAAGAGAGAGAGAGAGAAAGATAGAGAGAGAGAGAGGAAAAAGAGAGATAGAGAGAGAGAGAGAGAGAGAGAGAGACAGAGACAGAGAGAGAGAGAGAGAGAGAGAGAGAGAAAGAGATGGATAGAGAGAGAGAAAGAGATGGATAGATAGAGAGAGAGATGGATAGATAGATAGAGAGATAGAGATAGAGATAGAGAGAAAGAGAGAGAGATAGCAACGGACTGCTACAGCCTTCTAGATTTCAATTAGGATCATATAATAGAAAAAATACATTTCACACCTCCCGGGAGAGGGGGGCTCCCATACAAACGTAGCATAACATTCAGCATAATTCGGGTTGTTTTCGAGCAAATCGAACCAAATTCTGCAGGTGGGAGTTTTTGGGAAGCGGAAATGTTCTGGTGAATGTTTGAAACCCCTCACCACTTTCCAAATGGTGGCTCCCATACAAAATTTGGGTAAATTTCAGCAAAATTC
>NW_026456746.1:0-2390 GCF_943734635.1 Anopheles cruzii | reverse complement strand
GCATTCTCAAGTTTGCACAGTATGAAGGGACATAGAAAACCCAGTGTTGCTAACAATCAGAAGAAAGATCTTAGCCGGGTAAAATGCTTCAAGTGCGGCCAGAATGGTCATTATAGAAACCAGTGCACCAATTCCAGCGAACAGAGAGACAAAGCCCTGCCAATATTCCCGGAAGCCAAAACAGCGATAGCGTTCAAGGCTGCAGTTGGGGATAGCAAGACAATAGAATGGCACCTGGATAGCGGCGCGTCGCGGCACATGACTTCCGAGCTGGAAATTCTGAGAAACGTTCAGCGCACCGACGGATTGACAGTCACAATTGCCGATAACCGAATATTAAACGCCAAATGCATGGGTACAGCCAATTTAAGTTTCGCAGGAAGGCAACTTACGCTGAAAAATGTGTTGTATGTTCCGGATCTTAACTTTTCGCTCATTTCGCTCGACCAGGTATCTCGCTCAGGCTATAGAGTGGTGATAGAAAATGGCATTTGCCGATTTCTCGGAAAGCAAAATGAAGCAATCATCGATGCGACATCAACAGGAGGCATTTTTAAAATTGTAACGGGCTACGAGAAATGTTTGTTTGCCAGAGACTCAGAGTTAATGGAGCGGCATAGACAATTGAGACCCAATAAGGCCGAGTGTGACGAATTAAAAACATGTGGCAACACATTGTTCGCGTTAACGGCAGCAACGGGCAGAAACGATTATTTGAGGAAGCAGAGCAAAGTCGACCACGACCAGAACTATCGGGAAAGGCTGAAGCATGTACATTCCTGCCAGAGCATTCTCGAGTACGAGAAGGGAGCAAATAGTGACAAGGCGAAGCAGGACGGCTCATTGAGATCGATGGATAGTTCCTCGAAGGAAGATATGAGCGAGGTCATCGAGTCAGCGAGGTCGAGGAAGAGGTCATTCATCAATCATCGATCGGACGATCTGAAAGGTGTCAACCAGGAACCCTTTGTACAGATTGGTACAAGCGACGACCTTACGAAGAAGGATCGAAGGGAGGATGAATCTTCATCATCGTCACGCAGGCGCAGAGAACGGAAGCGGCGCGATCGTGAGAAGCTTCGAGCATCGATAGCGCAGTTAGCGATGGTAGACGCCATACAGGCGCGCGTGGAGCTGCAGGACAAGGTCACGAAGTCGCAGCAGGAAACGGAAATCATCACGCAGCAGGTGGACGATGCCGAACAGAAAGCTTCGGCGGCCATCAAGAGAACCAGCAATCTAGAGAGTCAACTGACCGAACCGCAGCAGTTGCTGAAGAAGGAAACGCGTCAGAAGTTGGCCCTTAGCTCAAAGCTGTGCCAGATCGAGTCCCAGAAGGAGGCGCTCATGGAGCAGCCTGAGGAGGACGAGGAGACCAAGAAGAGCTACGAGAAGAAGCTGACCGAGCTGAATGTCATGATTCAGGACATGCAGAAACGCTCCGAGGAAGAGTCACACGTGGCTAAGGAGCTGGTAGAGTCGAAGAGAAAGATGGTCGAGGACATCGAGGCGATGAAGCGTCAGATCCAGGAGCTTCAGGTTGCTAACGATCGGCTGATCAAGGGCAAGAAGAAAATCCAGTCGGTGCTGGAGGACGCGAACATCGAGCTGGAAATCCAGCGCACCAAGGTGTTGGAGCTGGAGAAGAAGCAGAAAAACTTCGACAATGTGTTGGCCGAGCAGAAGGTCATCAGCGAGCAGCACGACCAGCAGCGGGACGCGGCCGAGCGGGAGGCACGCGAAACGGAATCGATGGCGTGGAAGGCACGCAGCGAATCGAGCAACGGCACCGTGCAGAAAACGCTGGACGATCAGACCGATCGGGTAAAACAGTTCGAGAAAACGGCACGTCAGTTATTGCAGTTGCAGAAATTGTGCCGTACTCTGCTGACGGAGCGGACCACCTACCTGGCGGCACTGAAGGATTTAGGTACGGCTCGTACCTGTGTGGGATTGACGATTGAATATGGAGAGGACACCATAAGCATAAATCAAAACAACGAGGTAATCGATGTGCCTTATCGTGAAGCTGTAGGAGCATTGCTGTTTTTGGTGCAGGGCACGAGGCCCGATTTAGCCTACGCAGTTAGCAACGTCAGCCGGTTCAACGATAAGTATCACAATAACCATTGGATTGCAGTTAAACGAATTTTGCGTTATTTGAAGGGTACAACCGATTATCGAATCGAATACAATCGCGGATCCGGACAGCCCATGTATGGATATGTTGACGCAGACTGGGCAGGAGAACGAGATGAGTGTCGTTCATACTCCGGGTACGTGTTCAAGTTGGCTGGAGGAGCGATCTCCTGGTCGAGTAAAAGGCAGACATCAGTTGCTGTTTCGAGTACGGAGGCAGAATACATCGCTATGTCTCACGCTGCGAAGGA
>NW_026456745.1:0-2390 GCF_943734635.1 Anopheles cruzii | reverse complement strand
TGTCTACCGCTGCGGGTCCCCGGAACCTCTGTCCTGGAACTCCTGCCTGGCTCCAGTGCACTGGAACAGGCTCCAGTGCGCCACGTCCTTTCTCTACGCCGCGGCGTAGAGAAAGGACGTGGCGCACCCCCTGTGGGCAGGACGACCGAAGTGGACGTCATCGACACTCCGCCCCGATAGTAATTCAATCTCGCCCCCGTGGTCCAAAGTTCGTTGCCCCACTTCAACTTTCGATGCCCGAATTTTCATAGTCATCAATTTCCCCGATTCGCACCACCCCCTGCTCGATTTTCTTTGTTTCTTCTTCTTGGTGCGGGTGCAAGAAAAAACGAACCGCACCGCTCCGGTCCAGTGGTATCAGGAATCCGGTCCATGGCCGAAAGAATTTCAATTTAAAAATGAATGACCAAGAAGGTGTCACTTCGGAGGACCAGCCCAGGCGGAGATATTTTTGCGGCCAAACGACGAACCAAGAATTGTGTGACTCAACCTCCCAATAGCCGGCCCACGTAAGCACGACTTCTCTTTTTCTTCTACTAGCCCTTCAGCACGCCAGATGACAGATTGATCGAGTTTTCCCGAGGGGATGACATGAAAAATCGACCCCGCATTCGATGCCACATTTTCATCAAACACCGTTTTCCACGGTCCACGGAGCAAAGGAGTCGACCGTCACGGGGGAAGTTCTGCTCGGACACTTCGCGGACCCCCGGGGCGCGCGTACCGCGTTTTAATCCGCCAGTCGTTCGCCTTCCTTTGGAGAACAGCACGTGGCTGGACGGTTTGTGAAAATTAACCGAACAGCCCTGTTCTCATACTGGCCTCAGAAACGTTTGGGGTTTTTGCGAGCAAGTCAACTTCAGACGCTACATGGCGACCGTGAAAACTTGCTACAACGTAACGATGTTCGAAAACCGATTAAAAGTGGTTCAAAGATCCGTTTTTCAACTTGAATTACTTCTAAAAGATTCCACGGTACCCGCTGAGCAGGATCACTCCGGATTCCGCTTAAAGCAACGCTACCCAGCCCGAGCTGAGAAAACGCTCCGTTGCAATTAAAGTACAGAAAACAAAAAAATGCACAATTCATTAACCTTGATTTCGTGGGCCGCCTACCACGTCGGAAGTCTAGTAGGCCGCGTAGTTTCTTAACCTCATTTCCGCGAGACGCGTCGCGTCAGATTCAAGGACGAAGTTCAGGCGCACAAGAAAGAATATAAAACGGGTTGCCGGTCCCGAGGAATTTGTAAACCCCGGGGCCCCGGCCTCCATCGGTCCGCTGATGAGAATAGTAAAACGTGGAATAAAAAGGAGACAAGTGAAGCGAAAGAAAAAAATGGACCCACCCCGCACGGCGACGATTTCCCTTTCATTATCACCACCCCACCAGTCTTGGGGTGGTGAAAAAAAACGTGGTGATGCTGGTGAAAAACTCCATCAGCTGATGGGACCACCGCCGCCGCCGTCGCCTTCACCCGGCCTGGAGGCGAAAACATTATTCGCCAATGAAGCAATGGATGCCGAAAGCAAAAAAAAACGCGACAACGACGACGTCGTGAAAAATCTCAAGGGAAAGCGGCACACTCTTGAAACTCGTGCCGCAATTAAGTTATGCCGTTAGTTCGCCGAAGCCGGTAACGGGAAGGCGAAGGCGCGCCAGCTTAAGGCGAACCGTCGACCGTCTACTACGCGACCGCCATCTTATGAATGAATGAATGAAGCAAATTTAAATAATGAAAAGACAGACAGACCGTTTTTTTCGGTGTGTGCATTTTGTGCTCCGTCGGCGGGTGGACTCGCTCACTTTGCGCTCTTTTTTGCGCCGATTGCTGCGTCGGATCACCTTTCTCCGGATTTTTTCCGGATCTTCCCGGCGCTGGTGGACCCATTTTTATGCAGGCTTCGGCAAAACATTTACCCAACGACGCACCGCACACACTTCCGCGGACAGGGCGGTGGAACTCAGTCCTGCCATTTTTCCTGCGGATGAGTGCTCGGGCCGCCGGAGAGCGTGAGTGCCACCGACGCCGCCAGCGACAGAGACCACCAACACCAACAACCAACGAAGGGTGGGAGTGAAAGACGCGTTTGCGTTTCCCCTAGTTTTTCCGCCCCTTGGGCCGGCCGGTGGCATCGGGGTGGGCAGGTTGGGCCCACGCACACACAGTGGCACGCGAAAGGGAAAGTGGCCGCTTTTTTCTCGCGCCATTTTATTGCCCCGGCAACCCGGGGGTGGCCATAATATTTTCACTCTTCGCCCGCCATTGGCTTTTCCGGGGCTTTTTTTTCCTCCGCACTCTTCGGAGTTCCTTAAGTTTCCGCCGGCATTCCTTTTTTTTCGCTCTGCTCGCCCGCGGATTTTTTTCCATCCCGCCTTACCATTCATTAAC
>NW_026456744.1:0-2392 GCF_943734635.1 Anopheles cruzii | reverse complement strand
CCGACGCACATGATGATGATGGTTACTGACGGTTTCTGAGAGAGGACACACACGACCAAACGGCGAGTCCTTTGGCGAGAGAGAAACACCAAAGGAGGACACGCCACAGGGTGGTTGTGAAAGGATCGACAGCAATGCTTCGAATTTATATATTCCAAATCACGGCAACGACAACATTGTTTCAATTTAAATGAGGAATAACGATATGTTCGCGGTATAGTATAGAAAAATTAAAGGCAATACAAGTGAGCGTGTACTTGAAGTCGTAAAGTCGAATTCCTTCGGTATGTTCATAAAACCCCAACGACTATCAGTTCCGTTTATCAAGCTGGTAGTTTACAACGTCTGATCAGCGCGGTTCAGGTGGTTCCATCCGAGTCCGGTAATCTATGTTACCTATTGACGTACCGTGGCCATGGCCACCCGTTATGCCTCGCACACATACATTAGATAATGTTTACGGCATGACGAGAGAACTTTTTCTCCCTCGGAGTGCGATCAAACACCGCGTTTTTAAATCAAATGACCGTCATTAAAGCGGCAATCATGGACAGTGCCCGAAAGCTGACCAGAAACTGATTTGATAAAGCGCGATACGCGAACCGAGGCCGGTGTTTACGGAAAAGGAAACCCTTCGTCGCTGGGTGGCCCCTCAAAAAAACATTCGCCCGAAACACCTATATTGGCCGCAATCTGGTACTTCGCGGCGATCGACACAATTCAAGAAGCAATGGCTCCCTGATAAGCTGCGGGTCTTTCCCGGCAGTCCCGGACGATAGCGGATTGGTGTTCTTCTTGTCTCGCTTTTTTTATATTACACAACCAATATGTTGTCAAATCACGATGAGCGCCATGAGTCAATGATTTGTCAGCGATCCCCCGACCGCGATAGTACTCGAACGGTAGATAAACAGTACCCGGCAAGTCGTTTAAAGGACAGCGTATTATCCCGCATCACAAATGTGCTGAGCAACCCATTTCCTGGCGTTTTATTGCGGATATCGGGGGGTGGGGTGATGGACACAGTTCAACCGTAGTCTAAATATGTATTGAAGCACGTTCAGCTATTAGAGCGAGATTCCTTAGATTTGAGCCCATCTCATTTCTTTCTTATCTCAAAAAGTACGAACTGCGCCGTATGTGTTAATTCTATTACTTAATCGGCTATCTATCGGCTAAAAGTACTTTGACGAAGAAGATGAAAGAGCAAAATTATGAATCATGCAAAACTATGCAACTTCAGTGGCATTTCCTCCACAGCACAAGGATCTTACTTCGGGTATTGTTGGTTTTTTGTATTGCTGGTTATGTTAATTATTGTTGCTGTTCTATTTGGGTTCGTTTTTGCTGTTGGGCTATTGCAGCAATCCATTCTGCTGCTGACGTAAAGTGGTCGCATCAATAATAACAACATAGGCAACATAGAGGATAGTTGATAGTGAGTGATAGTGATAGTGAGGTTGCCTTGAACTTTACTGCTTCACTGCAACACACCTTGAAACCGGGATGCCCTATACGCCCCAAGTGAGCACACAATACGAAATTATTAGACCGAAGTCTAAAGTTTCTTAGGATGAACATTCCACAAACCAAACATTACAGCAGCTGTACCAAAAGTAGATCGATTGTGAAGAGATCGAGTAGGGGAACCTTCAATCCTCGCCTACGTCCAAGTTGTCGAGACCGTATCGAGGCTAAGACAAGGGGAGATATTCAGTGCCGTCTAGAAACAGCACCCTTCCAAAGTGCGTATGTTGGCCAGTAGCTCATCCTTATCGATACCCATGATGTCACAGTGAGATGGAATTCAGTTCAACTACACACAAATGGCCTTTTCAAACATAGATTCATGGAGCTCCATAATGGAAGATAACTGCAAACATAAAGAACAGGGTCAGGCGGTCTCGCGCTGATTAGCATCGGCGCATTAGAGACGGCAGCCTAGAATAAGGTTGCTCAAATTTGCAATAGGCTCCGACTGTTAGAAGTCTACTAGACGATAGTGATCTTCACTTCCATCGACCGAGCCATCACTGCCGAGAAGCTTCTGGCTAACTTTCCGCTTTCCATATGTTGCAAACATTATTCATGTTTCGGGCAAGGGCATCTTCCAACTCTCCCCTCGTATCCATTAGAGTTAAAGTCCCAACCCGAAAAACGCTGCAGGCATCACCGCGATCAGGTTTTTACTATCCTTTTTAATGGAACGATATGTTAATGGTGATTAATTACGTCACGCTGCTTTTGGGTTAGATGTATTAGATGCTTTTGGGTAGATGTACTATATGCAGATCACTGTGAGGAACTACATTTGAGGATAGATCTTACTAGCTTGGAGTTTGTTGATTTATTTATTTATTTATTTATTTATTTATTTGGTAGTTGAGGCTCA
>NW_026456743.1:0-2395 GCF_943734635.1 Anopheles cruzii | reverse complement strand
GTGGAGATCCATGCGATGGGAATAGGAGGGATTACCGTTGAAACCGATTGATGATTGATTTTAGTTTTAGATAAATCGTCAGAAAATCTTCACTAAAAGTAGAATCATGACAGCACAAAATACTTTACGTATCTCACGTACCTCAAGTTTTAAATTTTTAAATAAATGTTTTTTTAATCGTTTGTACCGGGCACCTTTCTCAGTAAATGTACTAGTTTAGATATTCTTATTAAATGGAAAAAGTCTTATCACAAAAATGTACCGGACCTCGTTGACCACGTTTAGCCCGATTCAAATTTCGACCGTTACACGATCCGCGCAATGGGCACTATAAACGCGCCCGAAACGCACGGCAGTTCGTCTCGGCCGCTGCAAGCAGTACATAAAACAAACCGTGGCGGTGTCAACCCGTTTCGACGCCCCAACCGCCCACGGTTAGTTAGTTCCGATATGTACGCCAACATGCCAACGGCAGCATTCAATGTCTCACGCAAAAGACACCGTTGGGGCGTCGGGGTGCCATGGCAAGAGGGCACGCAACGTGGTGCTTATGTGGTCACGAGAGAAAGACGATACGGGCCAGCCAGCTCAGTAATTTCGCGGCCGTTGGTCGCGACAGACACACACAGCCGGTGCGCTTGGTGAAAGGAACACGCGGCAATTGCTGATGTTAACGAATTTAGCGCGCTTTTGTCGACGTAGCGAGTTTTTGGCGACCCGCTTTTGGCGAGCAGCTCAATAAAAAACGAGCGTAAACGCCACGAAGCACCGGGGCAGTGCCTCTGGCGCACTATTAACCAAAGTTCACCCGGGGCAACGACGGGCCCGGGTCTCGGAATCGAACCATCAGTCAATTAGTGCGCGCTCGCGGGTTGCAGTACTATTTCCGATCGGAGCGATACGGAGTATGCCCGCTTCCACAGAACCCCTTCTACTTTCGTACCAGACCGAAGTGCGTTGCGTGTCCCGGTGAGAAAACGGTGAAGATAACCAGTTGGATAAACAATTCAATAAAGACGCTCCGGGCAACAGTGGCTTACCGGAGCAATTTACAAACTCTTGTTCCATTCTGGTCCGCCGGAGACAGCGACATCGATGAAGAATAGTGCCTTTTGAAGTGTTTCTAAATCACGTGTGTCGACGGTGGTGCACATTTTTGATTTTTTCAATTTCATTTTGGACATCCAAAAATAACTATCGATTACGGCGCCACCAGTCTAAAACATCAAACACCAACGCATTATCAAAATTACAAAGCACCAGCAAGAGTGACCACTAAATCCATAAAAGCTTGATGCAATCGAAATCGATAGACAGCTGTGGCGCACTTGCTGGCGTGGTTAAAGGACTACAGTGAGCTTGTGTTTCGAACAATCCGGTACCGGAAGAGCGACAACGCCTTCGGGAATCTGGATGTGCAAACGCTCAACCGAACTACACCGTTGATTGACTAGTGCACTTCTTTCGGCGTGCTGTGCTGATAGTGTGAAAAACATGGCCCGGGTAATATTATACACTCCCTTTTGACCTCCCTATTTCGTTCCAACATCCTAGTAATTTGCTGTTTGTTTGCACCATCATGCAGAGCAATTTGATTGACATTTTATTAGCAATGATCGCGATCAGGATGCCGCACTTTGCGTACCGAAGCCGGCAATTATTTTCCACCACCTGACCGGCTCACCAGTTACGCAAGGTGCACCATTAGTGTGTGTGCCACCTACCGGGCCAGCATGGGCCGCCTTTCGCGTACTGTAAGATTTCCGCAGATCACCAAAGCATGACCCGCAAACTAAGTACGTGTTTCACTTAATAATGCCGGCTCCGCATTGGCACAGTGCCCAGAGGTTGGGCCAACAGCGTAGAAAACGGAGAACAGACCGTCTGCCGGGAAATTTTGTGACCAACAGCTGAAACCGGTTTTGCGTGATGATGCAAACAGTCGAGTGTCCAATTGTTGCTCGGTGAATCCATTTTATTGCACCGTGCGTTACTCTGCGAACCGTGAAGAAAGTTTGTCTAAGACCAAGTCTAACCAATGTCGCTGTGACGGCAAACGGCTATTGCACGGCTAAAAAAAACCCATAACCATGTCCCATCATGATCTTTTTTGGGGCCCTTGGTACAGCACAATCGATCTCACCGAAAACAAGTGTTCATTGACTCGACAACGCACTAATGAGGTTGCCGCAAGACCCCTTAAAGCCGGCGTGATGGCCATTACCGAACTAAACCAAGTTTCATAACAGATCTTGCCCCGAAAGTTCAAAGCAGGCTGCGTTCGGACTTAAACGAATGAAGGTTTTTCTTTAAATAACCCACATAATCGATTTGGAATTTACAAGTAAAATATTTTGTGAAAATTCACAGTTTTAGAAACAAAATAAGGTAGCTT
>NW_026456742.1:0-2396 GCF_943734635.1 Anopheles cruzii | reverse complement strand
GTAGTTAGTTTTGGACAACGATAATTGGTTTCGTATTTTCGTTAGGTTAAGATGGGTTTACAGGACAGGTTATATAGTGTAAAAACCAACAAGTGACGCTCTGGTGATTATTTCTTAATTGTTTTTTTATTCACAGTAAACATACACACAGAAATACGCTTACAGCAAACAAAATTAAAGTTAAACAGTATTTAAATCAAATTAACTGCCACTGCCACGGTTAACTTGCTCAGCTGTGGTAATTTGTGGTGATAACTGTGGCATTCTAGTTGGTTAGCTGTGGCAAGTAGGCACGGGATTCGAGCTGTCAAACAGCCAAACCTTGACACTCGATTTCCGGATTCTACTTTCCGTCCGTTCCTTTGCGATTTGTAGCGATTCGCACGCACTCGATAAATTGCCCACCACGAAATTAAAACGTTGCCGGGAACTGAGCAGCCATTGCGATCGAGTCGAAGCAGGAACAACTTTTTAGCACGGTGCAAACATTACGCGATAATCATGGAGTTCCTTCCGATTAACGACCTACCAAACGAAGTGAGTGATTTTAGTTAGCAGCTTGTTCAGGTAAAGTTGATTAAAAAATGTTTGTGTTTTTATAGCTGTTGGAGATGATATTTGACCACCTCAACGTGGAGGACCTGAAGAACGCGTCCCTGGTTTGCAAACGATGGTCGGATTTGGCCTTTTCGGGACAGCGAATCGATCGTGTTACGCTAGTGCCAACATTTCAGTGGTTCGAAGATTTGCTCCAAAGTAACCGAAAATATCGCCACGTTGAGATTTGTGAAACTGAAAGGTGCCTTGCGCAAGTGAAGGAATTATTTCAAACGTTTAGTGTTTCTTCATTGCGTATAAGGGACTATTTATTATCACGCTCGTTTTTATTACGCTCGTTACGGTTGATTTTGCTGGAGGCGCCTAATCTTCAGCATTTGTCGATTCATCGTGAACCCGATGAAATGAACGAAATGAGTGAACCGTTCCCAGTTATGAGAAAGTTGGAACGTTTGGAGATCGTGAATCAGACGAGTGCAATCCCCTGGCATACGATCGCCCCTTCTTTGCAAGGTCTGAAAATGGTTTGTGAATCTGAGGCCCAGTTGGACCAGTGGAGGCATTTCAGTGGCCAGTTAAAGCAAGTTTATGCTACATTCCGTGGAGGAAATGTAGTGAACCGCTTTTGCGAAATGACATTCCCTCTTTTAGAGGAGTTGTCAATAAATGTGGCTCATAGTTATGATAGGTGCCAACAAGATTTGTTTACGCGCCACGAGTTTTTTCAAAGAAACCTCTCTTTGCGGCGTCTTCGCCTCCACGGCTTTTACATATCTAAAACCTTAGTAAAGGACATCACGAACCACAGTAAAAAGTTGACGTCTTTAGAAATCATAGGTGCTTTTTATGAAGATAACAGTGAACCAGGATCGTTAGAATCCCTGGAACAACTGACTGAACTAAAGGTAAGCAAGTAATGTATGACCATCGGTTTCAACTCAATTATATCGAATGTGGTGTTATCTTGCAGCATCTAAGATTGGAAAATCTGAACGTACACATTTTTCACGGATGTGAAGTGCTCACCTCGCTCCAAACTTTGTATATTAATGGTATAAGCTTTGGTCATAAAGGCATGCTCGGTTTCTTCGAGGATCTTTTCAAGATTGCACCGCAATTGAGATGTTTGGAACTCTGGTCGGTCGCGATGAAAGAAGGCGTCGTTCAGTACATTTGCAACAAGTTCATAAAACTCACTCGTTTGCTCCTGCCATTTTCGGAAGAGGTAAGAACACTCATCGATTGCCATGCCAGTGCCATGTAATCTCAGTTTGATTTTCTTTCTCAGGTATCGTGCGATTGTCTCTCCGGAATCAACCGGCTACAGCATCTTTGGTGTTTGGAATTAGACTTGTTTGATACCAAAACATTGTTTATCAGCACCATTCCTCAAAACAAAGTTCGTTGCCTTACACTTCACCTCCCTACTGAAGTAAGCAAATGATGCAACGGACGCATAATGGGATCATTATGGGTTAGCTATCATATTATGATCTTCTAATATAATTGTTTTTCTCTGACTTTTGTAGTACGGTGGAGATGATTTTCTGCAGTTGCCGGAAATTTTCCCTCAACTCGACCGATTGAACTTGAACATCCGGGGCCAGTATCTTCATGAGTCTACTATCGATAGGTTGCGCAAATTACTTCCGACATGCGCGATCGAATTATATGGCTGTCTTGTCACCAACGCAGGGATGAAAAGATATGGTCGGAATTGGCGAAGAGTTGAAATTATGCCGGTCTGGGAGAAAGAATGGGTATGGAATACGTCGAAAGTATGGGAATGTGTTTAGACGGACGACACAGCTCAGAAAAGCTACAACATCTTTTCAGAA
>NW_026456741.1:0-2396 GCF_943734635.1 Anopheles cruzii | reverse complement strand
GGAGTTCGAACGCGTATGTTTTTGGAAATTTTACTGTCGCTGTGGTGTTGTACCATTGCATGCTTCTTTGTTTTGTTGCGCATAAAGTCGCGCGCGTCATGAGGGGCTCGACAGATGATGATTATAATGTTTCCAAATATTGTGCAAATTATTCGACAGCGACAGGCAGCATCCACCGAAGCCTTTCGGAAGCTGCTCTCATCCCGGCGCCGCGGTAGTGTCTCCGAAGTCTGTCCGGGTTGCGTCCTGGTCGTCTTTAACATGAATGAGCTGGCTACTGCTGTAGAATTGGAAAATTTATTTGGCCAAATCGGGCCTATGGAAGTGTGTTACTTCTTACGGCACTATATCCATAGACATATAATAGCTGTGTACATTAAGTACGTCAGTCTCGCGGATGCCAATTGGGCGCGTATCCGGTTCGATAATTTCCTACTACACGGTCAACGATTATGCGTTCGATTTTCAACTTTAAACGCGCAACTGGATGCTCCAGTTGAATTTTCCAGCCGGAGATATGGACGGTAAGTGTCCAAAAATATGAATTGACAACGTATCCTGTGTAATATTAATATGTTCTTTCTTTCATTTGTTGTACAGCTGGAAATTTTCCAAGACTCCAACACTCGAGACAATCGAAGAGGAATAAACTCCCTGCCTTGGCCTAGCTCGTGCCTGGACCACGAGGAACGATTAAATAAATTGAATAAACATTAAATAAAATTGCCGAGACATTCAAGGAAGAGGTACGCACCAATTACAAACGCAGATTCCAAATTTCCTTACCTAAAGATCCGTATCATTGCAGGATAGAAACACTGTTAGTGTCCGTTTGTTGGTGAACAAAACTCTCGAACAATGCAGCATGGAAGGTGTACACGAGAAAGAATGGGACAATTAAACACAGCAGCCGAAGCCCCATATTTCCATTTCTACAATTAACTAACCACTCTTGTAAAACATCCCGTAGCGTTACCACTATATTATACCTCAATTTGGCGAAGTGCCAAGCATCGCATTGAGAAGGATGGAAAAGCACCCGATCCGAGCTACACTAGTTTAATTCATTCTCACTCGCTACGATACACATATGATATTTCTGCGTTTTAATCCATTGCCTGACAAACATTTAAATTTCATTTTCTCCGTAGCATTATAAATTGTTCGGCCAATTAATTTTGAGGCAAAAATAAAAATATTGACTATAGCGTGACATCACCAAGACTGATTTCTGATGTTGTATTTATTTTAAACCATACAGAACTACTGTTAAGAAACACCGAATCTTTTTTGATTAAAAGTATTTTGTTGACAATCGTTTGTTGGGGCCAACTTTATACACTTTATGAACAACTATTACGATGAATATTATAAGGAAGTTTTGCAACATTAACAAAGTGATGGTAAAGCTTTTAACGTTAATACGAAGATATAAGTTTAAAACTTTAACAAACAAAAAATAATACGACAATATGAGTCACTTAATGAAAAATACATTAAGTAATTTTTAGTCAGCGTAGTGCTGCGAGATTTTTTACATCGCTCACTGTCGCATAGCATTTTCAAACAACTACGTCGACCTTCGCCGGAAGACCGATTTGAAGCAAGGACGGAGACTGTGTCCAGCTACTACGGAACTAACGAACGCTGTTGTTTTAGCACACCTCGCCAAGAACACGTTGTGCAAGGCTCGGAAATGATTTTTATTCGCGCTCAGTCGCCCAAGAAGCTCAACGATTGGTTAGTCAAAGTGCGCGATAATCCGAGTTGGAAACACGCGGGGACGGATTTTTGCTACCTCTTTAGTAAATACGTAACAGCTGTGTTGGATACAGCGTGATAGGTTCAACATCATGATGAGAATGGAAAGACTGGTGGGCGAAGTAGTAGATCTGATGTCCAAGCTACTTTTATGTGAATTTGCAACTAAATTAACTGTCACTAAAGTATTCAGTTTATGATATATTGTAATACTTTGAGAGAATTCAGTAAAAGTGTATTGAAATTAATTCGTTTGCGACGAATTACTTCGAATTTGAAAAACAAACTAAATAGTTCATCGCAAAGCTAGAATAAGATTTCAGTATATTATACTGTTACTGAAGTCTGTCAAAGTATTACAATAAATCGATCACTTCGATTAGAATATAACAAATTACGGCTCCCGCCACCCGTCGCTGCTCCTCTCTCCACGCCTACGGGAACTGAATCTCTCTCTTAGAACCTGCATGGCCTTTCCGCTCATCAGCTTCTTCTCATTCGCTTCGCACTTTCTGTTTAATCGGTAGATTTACCTTGAATATTTATTTTAAATGCAAAATGCAAGTGCAAAAGGGGAAATCGCCTAAAACACGGTACGTTGACATTCACCCATCGAACAATCGTAACTTCATTGC
>NW_026456740.1:0-2396 GCF_943734635.1 Anopheles cruzii | reverse complement strand
GGAGTTCGAACGCGTATGTTTTTGGAAATTTTACTGTCGCTGTGGTGTTGTACCATTGCATGCTTCTTTGTTTTGTTGCGCATAAAGTCGCGCGCGTCATGAGGGGCTCGACAGATGATGATTATAATGTTTCCAAATATTGTGCAAATTATTCGACAGCGACAGGCAGCATCCACCGAAGCCTTTCGGAAGCTGCTCTCATCCCGGCGCCGCGGTAGTGTCTCCGAAGACTGTCCGGGTTGCGTCCTGGTCGTCTTTAACATGAATGAGCTGGCTACTGCTGTAGAACTGGAAAATTTATTTGGCCAAATCGGGCCTATGGAAGTGTGTTACTTCTTACGGCACTATATCCATAGACATATAATAGCTGTGTACATTAAGTACGTCAGTCTCGCGGATGCCAATTGGGCGCGTATCCGGTTCGATAATTTCCTACTACACGGTCAACGATTATGCGTTCGATTTTCAACTTTAAACGCACAACTGGATGCTCCAGTTGAATTTTCCAGCCGGAGATATGGACGGTAAGTGTCCAAAAATATGAATTGACAACGTATCCTGTGTAATATTAATATGTTCTTTCTTTCATTTGTTGTACAGCTGGAAATTTTCCAAGACTCCAACACTCGAGACAATCGAAGAGGAATAAACTCCCTGCCTTGGCCTAGCTCGTGCCTGGACCACGAGGAACGATTAAATAAATTGAATAAACATTAAATAAAATTGCCGAGACATTCAAGGAAGAGGTACGCACCGATTACAAACGCAGATTCCAAATTTCCTTACCTAAAGATCCGTATCATTGCAGGATAGAAACACTGTTAGTGTCCGTTTGTTGGTGAACAAAACTCTCGAACAATGCAGCATGGAAGGTGTACACGAGAAAGAATGGGACAATTAAACACAGCAGCCGAAGCCACATATTTCCATTTCTACAATTAACTAACCACTCTTGTAAAACATTCCGTAGCGTTACCACTATATTATACCTCAATTTGGCGAAGTGCCAAGCATCGCATTGAGAAGGATGGAAAAGCACCCGATCCGAGCTACACTAGTTTAATTCATTCTCACTCGCTACGATACACATATGATATTTCTGCGTTTTAATCCATTGCCTGACAAACATTTAAATTTCATTTTCTCCGTAGCATTATAAATTGTTCGGCCAATTAATTTTGAGGCAAAAATAAAAATATTGACTATAGCGTGACATCACCAAGACTGATTTCTGATGTTGTATTTATTTTAAACCATACAGAACTACTGTTAAGAAACACCGAATCTTTTTTGATTAAAAGTATTTTGTTGACAATCGTTTGTTGGGGCCAACTTTATACACTTTATGAACAACTATTACGATGAATATTATAAGGAAGTTTTGCAACATTAACAAAGTGATGGTAAAGCTTTTAACGTTAATACGAAGATATAAGTTTAAAACTTTAACAAACAAAAAATAATACGACAATATGAGTCACTTAATGAAAAATACATTAAGTAATTTTTAGTCAGCGTAGTGCTGCGAGATTTTTTACATCGCTCACTGTCGCATAGCATTTTCAAACAACTACGTCGACCTTCGCCGGAAGACCGATTTGAAGCAAGGACGGAGACTGTGTCCAGCTACTACGGAACTAACGAACGCTGTTGTTTTAGCACACCTCGCCAAGAACACGTTGTGCAAGGCTCGGAAATGATTTTTATTCGCGCTCAGTCGCCCAAGAAGCTCAACGATTGGTTAGTCAAAGTGCGCGATAATCCGAGTTGGAAACACGCGGGGACGGATTTTTGCTACCTCTTTAGTAAATACGTAACAGCTGTGTTGGATACAGCGTGATAGGTTCAACATCATGATGAGAATGGAAAGACTGGTGGGCGAAGTAGTAGATCTGATGTCCAAGCTACTTTTATGTGAATTTGCAACTAAATTAACTGTCACTAAAGTATTCAGTTTATGATATATTGTAATACTTTGAGAGAATTCAGTAAAAGTGTATTGAAATTAATTCGTTTGCGACGAATTACTTCGAATTTGAAAAACAAACTAAATAGTTCATCGCAAAGCTAGAATAAGATTTCAGTATATTATACTGTTACTGAAGTCTGTCAAAGTATTACAATAAATCGATCACTTCGATTAGAATATAACAAATTACGGCTCCCGCCACCCGTCGCTGCTCCTCTCTCCACGCCTACGGGAACTGAATCTCTCTCTTAGAACCTGCATGGCCTTTCCGCTCATCAGCTTCTTCTCATTCGCTTCGCACTTTCTGTTTAATCGGTAGATTTACCTTGAATATTTATTTTAAATGCAAAATGCAAGTGCAAAAGGGGAAATCGCCTAAAACACGGTACGTTGACATTCACCCATCGAACAATCGTAACTTCATTGC
>NW_026456739.1:0-2397 GCF_943734635.1 Anopheles cruzii | reverse complement strand
GTCCAAATCGAATTCGTCCGTGCCACGGAACTATTGCTTTTTCGTTTTCCGCTGCGTTACTCTGGCTTTCGTGGACCCACCCGGAGTGGAGGGCCCGGAGGCAACGCATGTCGTAGGGTGTGCGCCGTGTGTGTGTGAATGGGACCCCACCACCACCACCAACGTGTGTGTGTGTGTGTGCTTAGTAGTGGTGGAATCGCTCTCCGCCTTTGTAAACGATTCTTATCCTCCGGCGGAATCCTCGAATCCTTGAGCACGGCCCCGTGTGCCGGGAGCCCGGGCACATTCCTTTCTAGATTGTGGAAGAAGAATTACCACGTAAATCTCGTTTTCGTTCTACCCGAGGCGCGTTCCGAGGCGGTACCCAGGTTCGTGGTTCTTTCGCGCCCAGGGAAGCCGTAGATTTTTCCCGTTCTGTCATGAAGTTAGTTTACCAACCGTTTGCTTGTTTGCATGTACGCTGTTGGTTTTCCTTGTTTGGCGATTGTGACTGACATTAGCCGTAGGTCATTTGTGGGAGATTTGGCTGCCCGTGAGTAAACAGGAGTTTGTTCACCACACCGCTGCCCACCGATTGGTTGGTCCTTTAATATATCAAATCCAAACTGCAGAGACGCCAATCGAATAGCTTTAAGCTACAATTTTTGTGTTCTGCCCTCCAACCTTGGCTCAGTTTACATTGGCGCTCTCTGTACATTCTTAATCCCACTGAAACGATGTGTTTGCCGTAGGCATAGATCACAATACGGGTACGATGATCCGAAACGGGAATTCCAACACGGTGTGCAGTCCTGAATCCAGAGCGTGCGCCATTATTAGGCGCGCCAAGTACCCTTAATAAAGCCCCCGAACAGCTTATTAAGATTTCACAAACAAACAAAATCATCAAACAAACGAATTCCGGGAATTTATTATTCCAACGGTAGTGGATGCCGTTATTCGGTACGCCTGCAGTTGATGCTGGCAACATTTCCACCTTAGTGCTCAAGTACCGATTAGCGCTGAAACATCGTATCTCTGAAACTTCCTCCACCATGGCACCGTGTATGGATCAACGGCACAAACATACACACACACACACACAGACTACAGCTGTCTGTTTCGGAAACGGACGCGTTTTTGCTTCTTCGTCGGCGATTCTGACGAAATGCTCCTGAACTGCTCGTAAACTGAGCAAAGCACACATCCATCCCAAAATCCCTAATGGAACCGCACCGATGATGCTATAGGCAGCCCCTCCCGTGCGGAGGGCCCCCCACCCGGCGGGATGAATGCTCTCCCAGCATATCCGCCCGCACGCGAGCTGGAATGCTGTGCGCCAGAAATGGGCAGATTCTTTCGCTTCTCACCCGAAATGCGACCACATTCCGCGGAGTTTTTCAAGGTTCCCGGAACTTGGCTGGGTCTTGGGTTTCGCCCATGATTTCACTATTGTTTCTCGGTGGTCCCGGTCCCAACCCGGTTGTTTCTTTTTGCTGTGGCCGGCTGTCCCTTTAGGGACGCGCGTCACGAAGCGCATCGCTGGCCGCGGTGTGGTATGCACACTTCACGGGGATTAGCGCCAAGAGGGCTCGCCGGCTGTTGTTCAGTGGCTCGAACCGAACCGGGGGTCCCACGGGTTGGTTGAAGAAACAAAGTAAAACGTTCAATAGCCGGGCGGAAAACGGGACCCGCTTTCGCCGGGTCCGTTTTGGAGCTTTTAGTCCGCGCGCTGCCATTGTTGCACGTGCCGCAGGGCGTTCGCGTCAAGGGCCCAGAACTAGGACCAGGCAACAAAACGTTTACTCCATTAGGGGCTGGAAAAAGCATGAATGGCCGGAGGGGCGAACGTAAGGCAATTATTCGGCACGTCGGTTCGTTCGCAGGTTTCGATGGGGCGCCGGCGGCGGCGGTTCCGGTGTGCACCGGAGTGGCCCATGGCGTTGTTCAGCAGGATTGAAGGATTATCTCTGCGGCGTAAGAGATTCGCCTATCGTCCGTTGATTGTTCTGATTTTTACTTGTGGTCGAATAATTAGGTGTTATTCTGTAAGCAGCACCGTAATCAGGGTGCTTTTTACCAACCACTAGAGGATGCCAGGCTACCTTCCTAGAAGGCTGGCCTGTCGGTAGCGGTAAATTGTACTCCAGAGAAAGGAATTTATTGGAAAATCCATAGGGTCCCTTTCGGTGGCATAAACTAGTTGCATAAATCAGAACAGCCGTTGGGAAATTTTCGATGTTCCGTACATTCAATTGTTCGGCCACGCCTAATGGGGATAGTTGGATCGGATCGAATCTATTCTTTCGCTATTCCTAGTGAAGATTTTATGCGCATTAAGTGCACCGAGTGGGGCTTGACTAGTTGTGTTCCATTAATGGAATGATTTATCAGCCCAGCATCGAGCAGCGCTTCGCA
>NW_026456738.1:0-2397 GCF_943734635.1 Anopheles cruzii | reverse complement strand
CAACGATAGCTCATCTTCGCCGGTTTTCGGGTTGTCGAAGGCAGGACGTACTTTATTGTCCCGGCGTGCACGGCGGCGCGGGTGCGCGGTCCGCGTCGTCCTCGGAGAGCCACAGTCTGCCTTCTGAGGATAACGGTCGGATGAATTTGAAGACAATTATTTCCCGCTCATCGTTAACGGCGTCGTCTGCGACTGCGAATGGCTCATGGTTTGTTGTCGCAACAGTTGTCGTTGACGTATTTTCTTTCTGCTTGCGTCTGCTGTTGCGTACGGTGGCCAGGCCCCCACCAGGACACACACACACACGCTCGATACACCTCGACGGTGTGGTGTGTTATTATTTAGACGTTTTGGTTCGGATGTTCGAGCTTTAAGGCGGGCTCCGGTTGGGCTTTAACACGCAAAGCCAGGCCACGTTGGGGCGCTTTTGGGAATTAAAGGACGACGGTTTCGACAGCCAGGATGAAGACGAAATAATTGCGTAAACTCCCCCAGAAAAGCAGATTAAACAGGATGTATGCTTTGGGGGCTAAAAAGCGTAAATTAAAGTTCAGCAACGTTCATCAATATTTTGCCCACAAGGATGTCGGACTCGGGGAGTTGATGAACTCACTGAGCGACAACTCATGCGTGGCTTACAACTCATAGGCATATTTCGTAGAACTGACCTACGAGCTTACCGATCAGTTTTAATGACCTAATCGTTGATGATGACACTTCCAATGAACCAACCGAAGCGAGTGGTGAAGGATTGCACTAATCGAGTTACACAGTCCAGGAATCGCCAGGCTCCCGTCCGGAGGAACCTGGGAATACCGCAAGTGCGTGGTGGAAGGTGCTCGATTAATCGACATTCCTGCTCACCTGTCGGTCCTCTGTCCTGGCGGTGCATACCCCCATAGCACCCAGGCGCAGGTAAATTGGCTCTAAAAAGCCTCATCAGGCTCGTGTCGTTAGCATTGCCCAAGCTAACGGTTGTTCGGATCGAATTCCAGGCATCGATGAAGAAGGTTCGTTTACGAACGGTCGGTTGTCTTTTGGGGCCAGTGTAAGCCGCCGGGCTTATGATAATTGAACCATGTTCCGAGAACTTCGTTCGAGAATGTATGGAAATCAACACCGATCTTCTTCGATGGGACACAAATCAGCCCACATTATTGGATTCGGCGAACTCGTTTGGTCTGATGTGACTAGAGCTACGCCTTAGGAAGAAACCATTACTATTTTAATGGGCAGCAGGCTGTTCTATAAGTTTTGCGGTTCGATAAGAAAAATTTAAAATATTACACTGATCGATGAGATGCCTGGGGCTTTTACTAAATATCATTCAATCACTCGACGATTTTCGATTCAGGAATTATTGGCATTTTTGAACGTCCTTGACGTGGATCGTTTTCAAGGCTCGTACGACCACGTTTAAATTCTGCAACCCATTTTATTATCAGGTGTACAAATAGAAAACCGCCGTTTTTTCTCATGATTTGGGGCTTTATTGCAAAAAACTCCTTACAAACTCATTCTTCAAAGTAATTGCCATTGTTAGCCACAACTTTTTCCCACATTTTGGGCAGCTTTTCAATTCCTCGTCGGAAAAATTTTTCATCTTTCGACGTGATCCATTCATCGATCCGATTTTTGATGTCCTCGAAAGAACGGAAGCGCTGCTCGGCCAGGTCATGCGTCATCAATCGGAATAAATAGTAGTCTGACGGGGGGATGTCTGGAGAGTAGGGCGGGGGGGTTAGTATGTGCCATTTTAATGTTTCCAGGTATGTTTTCACGACTTTGGAAACATGTGGTCGATCGTTGTCGTGAAGAAGGATAACTTTGTCGTGTCTTTCTGAATATTGACGCCTTTTTTCCTTCAATGCTTGACTCAGCCGCATTAGTTGTGTCCGATACAGGGTTCCTGTAATGGTTTCGCCTGGTTGCAATAGACAACGCCGAGCTGGTCCCACCAAATGCAGAGCATCAGCTTCGAGTCATGAATGTTCGGTTTAGCTGTAGATGTTGATGCATGGCCGGGTAGCCCCCACGATTTTTTACGCTTTGGGTTATCATAGTGTATCCACTTTTCATCCCCGGTCACGATGCGATGTAAAAAACCTTTTCTTTTTTGCCGTTCAAGGAGTTGCTCGCAAATGCAAAGGCGCCGTTCGATGTCCCTCGGCTTCAACTCGTGCGGCACCCAGTATCCTAGTTTCTGGATCATTCCTAGGGCTTTTAGCCGATGCGATATTGCTTGTTGCGTCACCCCCAATAAGTATGCAAGTTCCTGTTGCGTTCGACAAGCATCTTCTTCCAGCAAAGTTTTCAATTCGGCATGTTCGAACTTTTTCACCGGTCCGGAACGCTCCTTGTCTTGCACGTCATAATCGCCGTTTTTGAACTTGCAAA
>NW_026456737.1:0-2398 GCF_943734635.1 Anopheles cruzii | reverse complement strand
GCCAACGTACCGGAGAAGAAGGAAGACCAAACTTTAGCGACGTACCTAAAGAGACAGGCGCTAATAAGCCTGCCCCGGTTCGGAGGAAATCCGAAGGAATGGCCTAATTTCCGCAAGGCCTTCTTCGACACCACAGACGCTGGAGCGTTCTCAAACCTCGAGAACCTGAATAGACTACAACAAGTTTTATATGGCCCAGCCTTAAAGAGCGTTCAGCAACTAATGCTGGACAGTGAAAACGTGCCGCGCGTCATCGAGCGACTCCACGAAACATACGGACGGCCGGAACTAGTGTTCCGCGAATTGCTGGGCGATCTGCAGCGACTCAGGCGCGAATCCAAAACCATAGTTACCGATATGATGAACGCACTCGAAAACGCGGTAAACAACGTGATACTGATGGAACGAGACGAGTACCTGCGAGATCACCGACTAGTCGATGAACTAGTGAAAAAGCTGCCATATTCCATCCAGGTGAGACGAATGGAGTATGTGTTGAACTCCGGCGACCAACCAGGAGTGCAGAATTTGTTCGACTTGTGCGAATGGCTGAAACCATTTGCCAGAATCTCTCAGGCCATGATGGAGTACGAAAGACCCCAGCAAAACCATTCGAACTACAACGCGAATCAGCGCAACCATTCGAACTACAACGCGAATCAGCGCGACCATTTGAACTACCACGCGAACCAGCGCCACCAGCAGAACGACTATAACAACCAGTACCAGGCGAACCAGCACAACCGGCAGAACCAGTCGGATAGATACAACAACGCGTATCAGAATAATCAGCAGCAGAACAGCAACTCGAATCAGCATCAGAACCAGCACCCAAATCATCGCGTTAATTCAGATCAGCACGGCTACTTGAACTACAACGCACCAGAACAAGCTAGTAGAGCCGAACCAAGGACGGAAGGTAGGACAGCATGCCCACTGTGCAACAATACGCACACATTAATCAACTGTCCTAATTACGAGCAGCAGGACGCGACAACTAAGTTAGCAACAGTGCGGCGACTAAATCTTTGTTTCGCCTGCCTCAACACAACAACACACAGCTTAAATAAATGCAGGGAAGCAGAGACGTGCGGAATAAACGGGTGCACAAAAAGGCATCACAAGTCGCTACACAACAATCCGAAGCCGGGAGAAAACACCAACACCAAGGCCAGCAAGCAAGTTGATCAGCAGTACGTTCTCCTTATGCAGGAACGATTGCGCATGAAGTGGAAGGAGGACACGATCATTCGTGCTGAAGACACGATCCGTCGGTTGGAGGCGAAACGTCAACAACAAGTCGCCGCCGAAGCGCGCCGTCGCTACGAAGAAGTACGTCGCGTAGGCAAACGTCGCGAAGAGGAAGTCCGTCGGAAGTTAGAACGAGAAAACGCAGAGCGTGAGCAGCGAGACGCATCAGAACGCCAATTGATCGAAACGGTCAAACAGGGAGAGCGAAGTACCTCGGAATCGGACGGAGGTATTACGAAGGGCGGGGAGTCGGTGAAACAGCGTGAGGACGATAGTGAGGTGCCTCCGGAGTGGTGGCAAATGTTTGAGACAATGGAGGTCGCACCGGTGCAGAACAATAGCCAGGTGGTAGAGGTTCATCAATTCTCTCAAATTAATTATATCGACGAGCATAGCGCGGCGAAACAGTCAAGCCGAAAAGTAGCATTAGTAGCAGCACGAGAACGACCAGCAGTACAGCCGACTCCGAAGGAAGCAGAGAAAGCGGCAGCAACCGTTATAGCGGAAGGTGAGAAGGACGAGACGATCGGCCGCGTTAGCAAACAACAACAGAACCGGCAGGAAGTAGCCGGCGACATCGCAACTGCGTACGCGATCGAGGGGAAAGGCGACCTGAAAGGTGAAGTAGGCGATCGGCGGGTGGAGCAGATGGAGAAACTGGGCAACGGCTCATTCCTTCCCAGTATCGGGAAGTTCCAGCCGCAGCAGAAGCAGCTACAGCATCAACCATCATTGGGATGGAAGCGACCGCCGCAGCTGCACAGCACGAGCGAGAAGGGGAACGTCGAGGACGATCATCCGGGCGTCACACTGAGACCGTCGGACGGGCGGTTGGTACCACCGGCAGCATGACATCGTCCATCGTGCCCATAACCAACAAATCACACGACCCAGCTAGACCGGAAATTGCACTAATATAAATCAAATTGGCTTGCAGATTATAGGGGGAGTTATAGGTAGTTACAGCCAAGCTAGCAACATCAGCAAAGGTTAGCACACATTAGGGCCATGTCACCGACCAATAACGGCGTGACAGGACAGGCATAGGACTAGTCGCGCTACAGTTAACGTAAAACAACACGTTGTTTTACGAAGGGCGGTGTTACGAACGGAGGTTCGACGCGCGACTAGTGCCTTGAGGTGCGAG
>NW_026456736.1:0-2398 GCF_943734635.1 Anopheles cruzii | reverse complement strand
GCCAACGTACCGGAGAAGAAGGAAGACCAAACTTTAGCGACGTACCTAAAGAGACAGGCGCTAATAAGCCTGCCCCGGTTCGGAGGAAATCCGAAGGAATGGCCTAATTTCCGCAAGGCCTTCTTCGACACCACAGACGCTGGAGCGTTCTCAAACCTCGAGAACCTGAATAGACTACAACAAGTTTTATATGGCCCAGCCTTAAAGAGCGTTCAGCAACTAATGCTGGACAGTGAAAACGTGCCGCGCGTCATCGAGCGACTCCACGAAACATACGGACGGCCGGAACTAGTGTTCCGCGAATTGCTGGGCGATCTGCAGCGACTCAGGCGCGAATCCAAAACCATAGTTACCGATATGATGAACGCACTCGAAAACGCGGTAAACAACGTGATACTGATGGAACGAGACGAGTACCTGCGAGATCACCGACTAGTCGATGAACTAGTGAAAAAGCTGCCATATTCCATCCAGGTGAGACGAATGGAGTATGTGTTGAACTCCGGCGACCAACCAGGAGTGCAGAATTTGTTCGACTTGTGCGAATGGCTGAAACCATTTGCCAGAATCTCTCAGGCCATGATGGAGTACGAAAGACCCCAGCAAAACCATTCGAACTACAACGCGAATCAGCGCAACCATTCGAACTACAACGCGAATCAGCGCGACCATTTGAACTACCACGCGAACCAGCGCCACCAGCAGAACGACTATAACAACCAGTACCAGGCGAACCAGCACAACCGGCAGAACCAGTCGGATAGATACAACAACGCGTATCAGAATAATCAGCAGCAGAACAGCAACTCGAATCAGCATCAGAACCAGCACCCAAATCATCGCGTTAATTCAGATCAGCACGGCTACTTGAACTACAACGCACCAGAACAAGCTAGTAGAGCCGAACCAAGGACGGAAGGTAGGACAGCATGCCCACTGTGCAACAATACGCACACATTAATCAACTGTCCTAATTACGAGCAGCAGGACGCGACAACTAAGTTAGCAACAGTGCGGCGACTAAATCTTTGTTTCGCCTGCCTCAACACAACAACACACAGCTTAAATAAATGCAGGGAAGCAGAGACGTGCGGAATAAACGGGTGCACAAAAAGGCATCACAAGTCGCTACACAACAATCCGAAGCCGGGAGAAAACACCAACACCAAGGCCAGCAAGCAAGTTGATCAGCAGTACGTTCTCCTTATGCAGGAACGATTGCGCATGAAGTGGAAGGAGGACACGATCATTCGTGCTGAAGACACGATCCGTCGGTTGGAGGCGAAACGTCAACAACAAGTCGCCGCCGAAGCGCGCCGTCGCTACGAAGAAGTACGTCGCGTAGGCAAACGTCGCGAAGAGGAAGTCCGTCGGAAGTTAGAACGAGAAAACGCAGAGCGTGAGCAGCGAGACGCATCAGAACGCCAATTGATCGAAACGGTCAAACAGGGAGAGCGAAGTACCTCGGAATCGGACGGAGGTATTACGAAGGGCGGGGAGTCGGTGAAACAGCGTGAGGACGATAGTGAGGTGCCTCCGGAGTGGTGGCAAATGTTTGAGACAATGGAGGTCGCACCGGTGCAGAACAATAGCCAGGTGGTAGAGGTTCATCAATTCTCTCAAATTAATTATATCGACGAGCATAGCGCGGCGAAACAGTCAAGCCGAAAAGTAGCATTAGTAGCAGCACGAGAACGACCAGCAGTACAGCCGACTCCGAAGGAAGCAGAGAAAGCGGCAGCAACCGTTATAGCGGAAGGTGAGAAGGACGAGACGATCGGCCGCGTTAGCAAACAACAACAGAACCGGCAGGAAGTAGCCGGCGACATCGCAACTGCGTACGCGATCGAGGGGAAAGGCGACCTGAAAGGTGAAGTAGGCGATCGGCGGGTGGAGCAGATGGAGAAACTGGGCAACGGCTCATTCCTTCCCAGTATCGGGAAGTTCCAGCCGCAGCAGAAGCAGCTACAGCATCAACCATCATTGGGATGGAAGCGACCGCCGCAGCTGCACAGCACGAGCGAGAAGGGGAACGTCGAGGACGATCATCCGGGCGTCACACTGAGACCGTCGGACGGGCGGTTGGTACCACCGGCAGCATGACATCGTCCATCGTGCCCATAACCAACAAATCACACGACCCAGCTAGACCGGAAATTGCACTAATATAAATCAAATTGGCTTGCAGATTATAGGGGGAGTTATAGGTAGTTACAGCCAAGCTAGCAACATCAGCAAAGGTTAGCACACATTAGGGCCATGTCACCGACCAATAACGGCGTGACAGGACAGGCATAGGACTAGTCGCGCTACAGTTAACGTAAAACAACACGTTGTTTTACGAAGGGCGGTGTTACGAACGGAGGTTCGACGCGCGACTAGTGCCTTGAGGTGCGAG
>NW_026456735.1:0-2405 GCF_943734635.1 Anopheles cruzii | reverse complement strand
ATCATGGAGCACAAACATCCAGAGGTTTTCGACGAAGAGCCTACCATTGTGGACCAACAACTAGGCGACCAAGGCGCAGTATTCACCTTCTCTACAAACCCGGTGCTCGAACGTCCTGTAGAATTCAGCGAAGCTCTTCCCATTCAGCGGCAGCAGCAATTATTTACCTCCAATACAATCATGGAGCACAAACATCCAGAGGTTTTCGACGAAGAGTCTACCATCGTGGACCAACAAGTAGGCGACCAAGGCGCAGTATTCACCTTCTCTACAAACCCGGTGCTCGAACGTCCTGTAGAATTCAGCGAAGCTCTTGCCATTCAGCAGCAGCAGCAATTATTTACCTCCAATACAATCATGGAGCACAAACATCCAGAAGTTTTCGACGAAGAGCCTACCATCGTGGACCAACAAGTAGGCGACCAAGGCGCAGTATTCACCTTCTTTACAAACCCGGTACTCGAACGTCCTGTAGAATTCAGCGAAGCTCTTCCCATTCAGCAGCAGCAGGAATTATTTACCTCCAATACAATCATGGAGCACAAACATCCAGAGGTTTTCGGCGTAGAGCCTACCATCCAGTGGCATTACCCGGTTGGCCAAAACAAATGTTCTTCTTCATCACCTATCGATATCTCGTTTCTATCACACCAACAGTAGTTTTAGCCTCACCTATAGCGGTCCATGACCAAGACGAAAATTCTCGATCAATCCGACTGCTAACACATAACCGAAACCATAGACTGGAAAGGTGCATTACCTAACCAGTTTTGCTGTGATCAGTACCGAGGTTTACGTGCTGTTTTTCAAACGTATCTATCTTCTATATATATAAAAATGGTTGTTTGTCTGTCTGTCTGTCTGTCTGTCTGTACCGCATTTTCTCCAAAACTACTGAACCAATCCGCGTGAAATTTTGCACAGCGTAGTTTTGTGACCCCGGATTGTGAATAGGAAAGTTTGACCCTCCCACGCCTCCGGGGAGGGGGGGCTCCCATACAAACGTAACGTACCGTAACGCCCATACGTTACGTCCAAACGTTTCAAACAAATCGAACCAAACTCGGCAGGCGGGAGTTTTGGGGAAGGAGAAATGTTCTGGTGAATGTTTGAAACCCCTCCCCTCTTTACAAAGACCCTTTTTGTAAAGAGGGGAGGGGTTTAAAGGGAGAGGGGCATTAACCCACACAAAATCTGGGTTAATGTCAGCAAAGCTCGGATAATTTTCAAGCAATTTCAGCCAAACTCAGGTGGTGCGAGTTTTGACATGTATGCAACGGGAAGCCGATCGGATACGTCACCGGGAAACGGAGGAGTAACGGGAGGCGGGAAGGGAAATTGAACGAATACGTCACCGGGAAGCCCGATCGTTTGAAAAGTATGAGTAACGGGAAGCCCACCAAGTTCGGATACCCCACCAAGAAGTCCTCTAAAACGCCTCCCAATCGAGAAATAAGGATGAAATGAGGCGCAGCGACGCGCGCCGGGATCTGCTAGTAATCTATAAGATTACTTGTGGTATTAAGTCAGTTTTAGTGTATAGATCATGAAAAATTGCCGATCTGATCGGAAGTGAAAGCAAACGTTGCCACAGTTCCTAATAATTGAAGTGCTATTATACATCCACTTTGCGGTCAGACACAGTATCGCTTTTCATATACAGCATAGTAGCACAGCATCTGGAGTAGTGATGTGAAAGACAGGCCATCGGTACATGGCAAGATAACTGATGTTACCGTACGACATGTTACCAATAGGATTGGTGTTAAGCTACACCGTGGCATAGCTAGAGGTAAGAGATTGAACGCAGATACTATGTGCGATTGAACTATCAGTTGAACTAGAAATTCGATAGCGATTGATATTTTATTTAAATTTTTATGTTACAAGCATAAATTCTCTTTTTTTTTCATTCCGTAAAACGAAATATGTATGAAATCAACGAATAAAGTGTAATTAGAAAAGGATACTCATATCAAACACTGTTTTCATGTTCGTATTAACGTACAAAGAAAGAGCGAAGGTTCTATGTTCTTCAGTGAACTCGCGTACAAATACATATGTTCAAGTTTCTGTGCCAGTTCCCAAAAACCGTCTGGAGCTGTTTTGTGACTTCAGCCGAACGAGAAAGATGTTTATAGTACCTAGCACAAGGCAAGGACCCAGCATCTGAAGGGAAATCAAGGTTAGAGTGGTTCGAACGTTCACATTGTCCGTAGTCGGTTTCTTTCTCTTAGTGGTCATCCTCCATTCGTATAACATGTCCTGCCCAACCAATTCAAGTGTTTTAGCAATCTGCACGGTGTTAAAATATATCCTACCCCAGTTGCCCAGATCTTCAGCCGAATGCGTAGACTGCTGTCATGATCGCCCATAAGCAGAGCTCCAGTACACTCTAGTTTCGT
>NW_026456734.1:0-2405 GCF_943734635.1 Anopheles cruzii | reverse complement strand
ATCATGGAGCACAAACATCCAGAGGTTTTCGACGAAGAGCCTACCATTGTGGACCAACAACTAGGCGACCAAGGCGCAGTATTCACCTTCTCTACAAACCCGGTGCTCGAACGTCCTGTAGAATTCAGCGAAGCTCTTCCCATTCAGCGGCAGCAGCAATTATTTACCTCCAATACAATCATGGAGCACAAACATCCAGAGGTTTTCGACGAAGAGTCTACCATCGTGGACCAACAAGTAGGCGACCAAGGCGCAGTATTCACCTTCTCTACAAACCCGGTGCTCGAACGTCCTGTAGAATTCAGCGAAGCTCTTGCCATTCAGCAGCAGCAGCAATTATTTACCTCCAATACAATCATGGAGCACAAACATCCAGAAGTTTTCGACGAAGAGCCTACCATCGTGGACCAACAAGTAGGCGACCAAGGCGCAGTATTCACCTTCTTTACAAACCCGGTACTCGAACGTCCTGTAGAATTCAGCGAAGCTCTTCCCATTCAGCAGCAGCAGGAATTATTTACCTCCAATACAATCATGGAGCACAAACATCCAGAGGTTTTCGGCGTAGAGCCTACCATCCAGTGGCATTACCCGGTTGGCCAAAACAAATGTTCTTCTTCATCACCTATCGATATCTCGTTTCTATCACACCAACAGTAGTTTTAGCCTCACCTATAGCGGTCCATGACCAAGACGAAAATTCTCGATCAATCCGACTGCTAACACATAACCGAAACCATAGACTGGAAAGGTGCATTACCTAACCAGTTTTGCTGTGATCAGTACCGAGGTTTACGTGCTGTTTTTCAAACGTATCTATCTTCTATATATATAAAAATGGTTGTTTGTCTGTCTGTCTGTCTGTCTGTCTGTACCGCATTTTCTCCAAAACTACTGAACCAATCCGCGTGAAATTTTGCACAGCGTAGTTTTGTGACCCCGGATTGTGAATAGGAAAGTTTGACCCTCCCACGCCTCCGGGGAGGGGGGGCTCCCATACAAACGTAACGTACCGTAACGCCCATACGTTACGTCCAAACGTTTCAAACAAATCGAACCAAACTCGGCAGGCGGGAGTTTTGGGGAAGGAGAAATGTTCTGGTGAATGTTTGAAACCCCTCCCCTCTTTACAAAGACCCTTTTTGTAAAGAGGGGAGGGGTTTAAAGGGAGAGGGGCATTAACCCACACAAAATCTGGGTTAATGTCAGCAAAGCTCGGATAATTTTCAAGCAATTTCAGCCAAACTCAGGTGGTGCGAGTTTTGACATGTATGCAACGGGAAGCCGATCGGATACGTCACCGGGAAACGGAGGAGTAACGGGAGGCGGGAAGGGAAATTGAACGAATACGTCACCGGGAAGCCCGATCGTTTGAAAAGTATGAGTAACGGGAAGCCCACCAAGTTCGGATACCCCACCAAGAAGTCCTCTAAAACGCCTCCCAATCGAGAAATAAGGATGAAATGAGGCGCAGCGACGCGCGCCGGGATCTGCTAGTAATCTATAAGATTACTTGTGGTATTAAGTCAGTTTTAGTGTATAGATCATGAAAAATTGCCGATCTGATCGGAAGTGAAAGCAAACGTTGCCACAGTTCCTAATAATTGAAGTGCTATTATACATCCACTTTGCGGTCAGACACAGTATCGCTTTTCATATACAGCATAGTAGCACAGCATCTGGAGTAGTGATGTGAAAGACAGGCCATCGGTACATGGCAAGATAACTGATGTTACCGTACGACATGTTACCAATAGGATTGGTGTTAAGCTACACCGTGGCATAGCTAGAGGTAAGAGATTGAACGCAGATACTATGTGCGATTGAACTATCAGTTGAACTAGAAATTCGATAGCGATTGATATTTTATTTAAATTTTTATGTTACAAGCATAAATTCTCTTTTTTTTTCATTCCGTAAAACGAAATATGTATGAAATCAACGAATAAAGTGTAATTAGAAAAGGATACTCATATCAAACACTGTTTTCATGTTCGTATTAACGTACAAAGAAAGAGCGAAGGTTCTATGTTCTTCAGTGAACTCGCGTACAAATACATATGTTCAAGTTTCTGTGCCAGTTCCCAAAAACCGTCTGGAGCTGTTTTGTGACTTCAGCCGAACGAGAAAGATGTTTATAGTACCTAGCACAAGGCAAGGACCCAGCATCTGAAGGGAAATCAAGGTTAGAGTGGTTCGAACGTTCACATTGTCCGTAGTCGGTTTCTTTCTCTTAGTGGTCATCCTCCATTCGTATAACATGTCCTGCCCAACCAATTCAAGTGTTTTAGCAATCTGCACGGTGTTAAAATATATCCTACCCCAGTTGCCCAGATCTTCAGCCGAATGCGTAGACTGCTGTCATGATCGCCCATAAGCAGAGCTCCAGTACACTCTAGTTTCGT
>NW_026456733.1:2122-2405 GCF_943734635.1 Anopheles cruzii | reverse complement strand
CTGCGCTGGACCGTGAAAGTCGGCCCCTGTCGGTGCGTCCGCTTTTACCGGCAGATTCGGCGACTGACGACGACCACCACCGACCGACCGACCGACCAAGTTTGATGGTCCCGATGATCCCGTTCTCCCCAAAAAAAAATAAGAAAAAAAAAACCCCGAAGTTGGCGGACGCGTGCGTCGCGGTCGCGGCTCAGTTTTGCATTTTGCCCGATTTTGCCCGATTCGCTAGGCACTAATTGCCCTCTCTCGTCATGTGGGACGCAGGGGGGGGGGGGGGGGGGGG
>NW_026456733.1:0-2022 GCF_943734635.1 Anopheles cruzii | reverse complement strand
GGGGGGTCGAGAGCACGCGAGAAGACCTTGGTAAAGCAAGTCACATCCGTTGCGCTGCCGCGACTCGCGACTCGCGGCTTCGCGGCAACAGAGCGAGAGAGAGAGAGCGAGTGAGCGCGGGAAGAAAGAGACCGACCGGGGAAAGAGACAGACGAGGCGATGACATTCCTCGAAGGCCCCACTCCCCCCCCCCCTCTCTTCCCGGTTCACGATGGGCCCCCGCCCACCAACAACAGTCCGACCTGGGAGGCTGGACCTGGGCCTGGGCCTTCCCGTCCAGGTCGGGGGGGGCTTCTGCTGGCAGACCTTAACCTACTTCGAAGGTCTCTGCGACCAGCCAGCCAGCTACAGGAGCTACAATAGAGCCCCGAACCTACCCTTCCCCCAGACGCCCCTCTCTCCAGCAGTGTCGAGGCGTGTGCAGCGTGCGTGCGTGCCCGTGGTGGTATGCAAAATGTTGGCCGCAACTCCCGGCCACCAATTGGTATGTCACCGCGGTGGTGTCCACGCCGAAAAAAGAAAGCGCACCGCAACGCGCTGCTTTTCTCGGGCGGGCGGGTAACCCGGAGGCACCAGATCTGCCGCGGTTTGCCGAAGAACTCCCGGGTGTGGCGCCGCGGTGCTCCACATTAACGCGCGTCCAAAATACGGCCCTTGAGGCAGCGCGACTCTAGAAGAGTTGGATCTCCGTTGGGTCATTCGGTTCATCGGTGACCAGTTTTTTGGGACTTGAACGTGAACTTGACCAACGTGTCCACTCCGTGGCACTCCGTGGCCCTTCACTCACTCTCTCTCACACACACACACACACACACACATATAGGACGGCCTTTCCGGTCCGGTTTCCGGTAAAAGGTGCATCGCTTTCGGCTTTTCCGACACCTCCGTCCCGCATCTTGGAGTTGTCCCAAAATCGTCCCCAAAACGGCGGCGGCCGTAATCCGGCCGAAGGTAAAACGAAAGGCGCCCTCCCTCCCGGCCGATAGCGGAGCGAAAGAGATCGAGAAGTATCGCGAGAAGACGACCTCTCTAACGGAGACGTCGACGTCGACGTCTCGGCGGGACTTTCAAAAAAGGCGGTCGCGGTCCGCCGGCCGTCCGAAGCATATTTGGCGCCGCGCCTGTTTCGAAGGTGGTTCATGAGATCAGGAATGGTCAGGCTTCCAGGCATCGACGAGGGCTTACAAAGAATGACCCTTGCCGGCCGGCGGGAGTTCCTCCAAAGAGTCGGCAAAGTCCCAAAAGTATTCCGTCCAAGAGGTATGGATTTATTCATCTATCAGACTAGTCGAATCAGACCTATCGCCCCTATCAGTACTGTCATTGTGTATTCGCAAAAGCATACGTCATACGCCCGGTTGGTCCGTACCGAGCGCGGGAGCTAAAAATAACTCTCCGCGTTCTTTTATGGGTTTCCTGGAGAATGCACTCCAGCAACGGCGCGGTCTCGGGGCGCGGTCTTGTCGTCGCCGGTGACGATTACGATGATGCCGCCGCGGTGGTGCTGCTGGACTTCGACACCGGAGTAGGCGACGCGGCGACACATCTGCGTGGCGGCTGCTCTGCTCGGCCGAGTCTTGGCTCTCGTGGAAGCAGTTCGTGGAAGTCTAATATCGGAAGCCCGGAGGACAAACATTGAGAGCGAGCGCGTGTGGGGGAGCATAAGCAGAGCTGGCAGTTTTTTTTGCGTAGCCAATGGGCATCGCCAGCCCGGCCCGGAAGGGTTTCGGCCGGCCCTACGGTTGCTAATTTTAACATCGTCTACATCAATACATCGCCGCCGCCGCCTCCGAGTCGTGCCGGTACCTCGCCGGGCCATGTTTATGTTTTTGTAGGCCCGGGCCCGGGTTTTCCGTATTTTCGTGGTTCCCGTCGACCGACCGACCCGGGGCCGCGTAGGCCGCGCTGCCGATGCCAATGCCTATGATGGTGGTCCGGGTCCGGGAGCCGTTGAGCCGTAAAACAGCCAGTGGACCACCAGAAGACGCGCCAGGTTTTGCGCCAGGCGAGCGTTCAGGGGGG
>NW_026456732.1:0-2407 GCF_943734635.1 Anopheles cruzii | reverse complement strand
GTACGGGCGGCGCACCCTCCTACTACACGCGCAAGACTCTCTCAACAGAAACGTGTGTGTGTGTGTGCGCGGAGGAGTGAGTACGACTACGACTTACACACGGCTCTAGTTCCCTCAGAGATCGGCCGGACCTTTGTGGAACTCTTGCCGCCCAGTTGTGTCCCTACAGAGACTCCATTTCCAACGGCGACTCCACGATGGGGCTCACCCTATATCCGGTGTAGGTACTCTCCCGGAACCGTGTCCAGTGAGGAGGAACTTCCTCGATGAGGATCTCCACGGAGATTATTCGCCTACGGTGGACTCGATCGAGAATCCCCAGATTCTGTGCCTCCCTATGAATCTCGCCTTCATAGCCCTAGTTTGCGGTCTGCTCAGTCTAATTCCTGAAGCCAGAATTCCTCTAGTCGCGATTGCCGGAATTACGAACACCCTTATCTTCCCTACTTGACGCCTGGTTTTTTTTTGGTGGCCTTTGCAAGGTCGTGTCGCTATCTCCAAGTGTCGCGACCGCCAAGACCGCCTTCCTCACCGAGAGACGGTTACTGTCCGGCGTCACTATCGGGCGGCTTCAGAGGTCGTGTATAGCGAGAGGGGTGTACTCGGTCCCGCAGTTCTTCACTGGAGAACATATGTGGGCATTCTCCTCCAGCTCCAGCCCAACTCCCGAAGTCTCCCAGTAATTCTCCCGCGAAAGTGAAACATTTGTTGGTCGGGAGACGCTTTCCACGACGCTCTCTCGCGTCGTCCGAGTCTGCGATGCGGGTCGTCTCATACACCACTACATCATCGCTAGGTGTCGTCCGCATCCCCCGTTTTACTTGCCGGCAGTACACCAAGGAGGTAACCGCACTCCGCTCTGTGCTCTTGGTGGAACGGACGATCAAGATCCAAGAACACGCGCGCCTGCTGCTGTTGGATACTCCACCGCCGTACCGATTATCTCTCTGTCGGTGGTGTCGGCAGCACCAACCTTCATAGCGAAGCACCATTCGCATCACGCTCTCATTATCATTATTGAGTCAGGCGGCAAACGAAGTGGTGGCGCTGGTGAACGGCGGATGACCGTAATTTATGAGCCTTCCGACTCGCGGCGGCGGCGGCGGCGGCGGAAGTCGTCGAAGAATGGGGGCCACGGGGGCCGAGCTGGGCCGTTAGCGCCTCCTCAACTCCCGCTCACAACAGCCGTCGTCCCAGATCCCCCAGACGAACACGTTGAAATGGAAATCTTTATTAGTTGTAATCATACACCCCTTTAATCGTAAGTGTACATAATTACGATTTACGTTCATTGTTTAAATAGAATGTTAATTCGATGCCAGCTCACCCAGCGCTCAGGTGTCCGGAGGCGCACCCGAGAAGAGTGGGGGGACGAGGCCACCGGACAAACGATTCCACAACTAAGTTGGGGGAATGTCTAGCGATTGGAACCCCAACACCCAGTTTCTCCGTGGCTTGCTTCTTGAGCTCACTCTTCAAAGCTCTAGTATTAATATTTATGACCCGTAGCCGTAGATATCTTAGCACAATTAATAGATTCTGCGAATCTGCTCCCAGAAAGCTCCAGAACTTCCAGAATTACCTGATGAACTGACGAACTGAAACGTTAATACTTGGGTGAAAGACCACGATCTCTGGCCACGTTTTTGTATCCAACAAAGGACTCCTGGGGTGCATTGAGATATCGATGGCGTAATCGGTCGTCCGGGTGCATACCTACCTGGGAGCTTTCCCATTCCTGTGTTCTCCCGTCGCCGGGTCCCGATTGGAAGTGCTGATTGGAAGTGTACACACATACGGCTGGCGCACTAGGGTTAATTGATTGACTCTCCATTGACTCTCTCCGTCTGCTGTTCCGTGTAATGCTCAATGTGTCCCTGTGCCCCCCCCCCCCCCCCCCCCCGCCCCAGATCGGCTCGTTCCTCATTGGGAAGGTGTCAAACTGGCGCGACTCTCGACTCGCGACTTTTCGAGGCGGAACTTCTTCACCTCTCTCGCGCACAAGTCACAAGGTGGAGCTTTTTAATGGGTCATTACGACGGTTCCTCCACCGAAACCTCCACCGGTCCAGCTACAACACAACTCCACTCATTGAGAATTCCGTTTTGGTCTGGGCACGAGCGAATCTCTCGGGGGTAAAGGTGCTCCTTCGTGTTCGTCTGCCGGTGCCGTAGATCCCCCGCCGGACCCAGACCCGGACCAGGACCTAACGACTTCGAGCTCGTCGGGCGAGAAGGTGTCTCTAATGGTGTGGCGTCACCTTATCGGGGTGTTTCATTTGGGGAAGAGCCAAGAGCTCGCTACAAATGAGTAGGTGCGCGCACCCCAAGATGAACCCTCCATGTTGAGCTCATTGTCTTTCTCTCTCTCTCTCTCTCGGCGTGTGCTTCGACCGAAGCAAATTGCG
>NW_026456731.1:0-2408 GCF_943734635.1 Anopheles cruzii | reverse complement strand
TTGAATCTTCCCTCCCCGTTTGGCCGACCAATCAAGTCCAGTCTCACCCTCTCTCTCTCTCTCTCTCTCGCCCTCTCATCCGATAAGGGGCGAAATCGAAATTGAAATGTGGTGTAACTTTCTTGGGCCACGCTTTTTGCGCTACATTCCAATCGCGCGGCGCGGTCGACCATAAAAATTGCTCGCCCCAGAACGAAAAAAAAAATCACGACACATCAAATAACGAATGATCCTGTGACCCACCCGCCCCAGTGTGTTGCGCCGGCGGCAGAGAGCCGGCCGATTCGATTGACGGGTTGACGGTAGACAAAAATAAATCCGCCCGTTCGAGTGGAATCAGCGCCGAATCGGAATCGAACGGCCGGCAGGACAAAACGGGAAAACATTATTCTTCCACCATTGATTTGTGTCCCGCTGTTTTTGGACCCACCCCGGCGCAGGACAAGAGATGGCGCCACTCTCACATACCCAGCGGCCACAGCACAGATCGTTATGCTCTGGTCAACGGTGGACTTCGGTTTCGATTTTTTTCGGACGATCCAGAATCCCCTAAGCTCGGACGATGGCCGGCCGTGCTCAAAATTTCCAAGACACCGACAGGGGACATGGGTCGTGCCGTCCTAATCACAAGACACACAATGATTTGTGATTTATTTTCAATTGTTTCATCCCGTCCGGGCCCGTTTTGGCCGTGCGGACTGAAATCAAATCCTGACACGAGAAGGATCATCTTGGTCATCTGGGGCTTGGACCGGACTGGGTCGCAAAATGCAAGACAACATTTGGGGCCACTTAACAGTCGGGAACGAAACCGAAACCCGAAAGCTAAGTCAGCCAGCCAGGGTGAGCTATGCGGGACTCGGGCGGGTTGGGCGGTTGGGCAATCAATTCGGTCCCGTCCCTCTAACGAGATTACATCGAAGGGCGAAACCATTGCGTTGGTGAGCTTTGCCCCCTGTCTTAAGAGGGTTGACTGCGGTGAAAAGTGGCCCACCCACTGGCCCATCGGATGCCGTGCCCTGGCCTGGCCTTGAAGGATTGTGAAATTTAATATAATTCCAAACCAAAACTACTGGCGCAGACAGAAATTGGACCGAACCGGGTGGCATCAGCCCGGGCCAGCCAGCCAGGCGTGGTGACAATCATCGTCAGGGCCCGGCCCGAAACGTATGCGACTAATTAATTAATCCGTTTTCGGTTCGCCACAACCCCGCTGGCTGGCTGTCGGCATGGACGGTGGAATCATTAATTCCTGGAGCATCACGTACACGGTTTCGGTAAGATGTTTTCCAGTTTTGCTGATAAGATTGCTCCGGCGCGCGCCCGTGCGTGTGTGTGCCGGTCCGGAAAAAGCTCACCGAAAGGATACGGCTCTTAACCGGTCCCACTTAATTCGTTTTCTAAAATTGCCACCCCTAGCAATCGGTGGCCCAAACACGGACGGGTTCGTGCTTTCCGAATCTCCCAGAACCGCCCTCTGGGAGTTGGCTCCACTTCTCGGTGTCGCCTCGATCACAGGACCGACCGACGCACGGATTTGTGATGCTATTTGATTCCGTCCGTCTAGCTGGTTGGCCGACTGGCTGGCTGTGTAATCTCGAATGCTCTCGGCGGCAAAGATGCCCAACGTGCCATCTCCGAAGCTGGTGGTGTTTGATCTGAAAAAATGAAACGAAAATGGTGCCCGAAAAAGGATTCCTCTTCCTCGGTGTCGCACACACACACACACATGGTTCGACAAATCGAAATGTATGCGTTTCTCCGGGTAAGCGACACGCAATCATAGTCCTTCGAGAACGGATGCTCCAGCCGTTCGGAGCAAGAAGCGAACAGAGAAACCTTACTGACTGACTGGCTGACTGACTGACAGAATTACCTTTCATCTGCAAACATTCTCCGATTTCTCGAGCACGTCGTTTTCTCGATTCTTTCATCCAATGCGGGCCACCCTGGGATCTAGGAGTGCTTAAGGCTCTACGGCAGAGCTACGGCGTTACATGACAGCTGATACTAGTTTTGCTCCTCCAATAACCGGCAATCGATCGGCACGTCCATCACGCGCCAACTAGTGCCATCAAAATTGTCTGTCACAGTGTGCTGCGAGTTTCCGGCGCCTTCTCGGATTTTTTTTGGAGAACCCATTACAAAAGTGTGGTGTGCGCGCGTTGCTAGGTTATTCATTCCATGTCCCACCACAGTGACGTTGTTTACCGATCCGAATGTTTGAATTAATCTACCTTGCAATAAAGTAACTTGACGCTCAACGACCATTAAACGATATGAATCGATTTTAATTTGCAATATATTGACAGAAACTATATTACGATGTTTGCCGTTGACTCAGTTTATCCTTCACCCAACATCTTGATATCGACAATCGATGGATTGTTATTCATGCGTTCAGAGGT
>NW_026456730.1:0-2412 GCF_943734635.1 Anopheles cruzii | reverse complement strand
CGACCGAAACCGAGAACTCAAACATCGGAGCACCTTTTTTGGGGGGGTCGGCGAGTGGCAAACTTTTTTCGCTTCCCCTCCCATCCGGTGGGTGGTCCCCATCCGGTGGATGGCTGGGGGCGGGAACGGCAAATGGTTTTTCCGTTGGGGTGCGCTGGGGATGGGGTTTTTTTTTTCGCCGCGCGCCGTCGCTCCGTACGATGGACGGTACTCCGGTCCGGAGACCGGAGAGTTTTCCTTCGGTTTTATCACCGCCCCCTCGCCCCGTGTCCTCGCCCAGCCAGCGACCCACGCGACCGCCGACGTTTTGACATGTGTGGGTGGGGTGACCGGGCGTAGGGTGGCCGGTTGGGTCCCCGGTTTTCCTCCGTTGCCAGAGTTTCATTTGCACCGAACGCGGTAGGGAGGATTGGGTGGGTGGTTGGGTGGTCGTTGGCCATCCCGTCGGTCGGTCGGTCCGGGTCCGGGTCCGGTGTGTTAGCAACGGCGAACAGATAGTCCGACCCGGCCCGTTCCTGGAGGGTTCAGTTTTTTTTCTGTCCTTCGCCCGTGTCCTTAGACGACGCCGGCTCGGTCCTCGCTGGCAGCAGCAAGGAGTCCCAAGGACCAACGTGGGGCTGGAGCCGGTGACGAGCCCAAGAACGGAACGGAACGGTCCCTCGGAACGGAACCAGAAATGCAGCGGGAAGCGAAGCGCAAAAAAAGGCGGGAAAATAAAGGGAAAAAGGACACCGCCAACGGTGCCGACGAGGACGACGACGCCGACGACGACGATGGTGGGCCCACGGAATGAAAGAAAAAAACGTAGATAAAACGGAAGCTGCTCCTGCTGGGGCTGGAGCTCGGGCTGCCCGGTTTTCGATGCTGTCCTCGGGCGGCACAGGCTACGTTTGGCCCCGCGGGAAGCGAAGCGGAAGGTGATGGAAAAGTATTGAAGTCACGCCAACGGTCAGCTGGATGTTTTTAAAACAAATTTGATCTTCTTTTTGTTCACTCTTACTGTCTTCTGGTAGATCGAAAATCGGCCAAGATCTGTGCAGATTAATTTTTTTTTTCATTAAGAAATATGGCCGGTTGGTTCGCCTTGCGTTGGTGGACCCTACCAAGGTTTGATGTGCCATAAAAGCGGCATTTTGACACCTTTGGGCACCAATTGAATAGAAGTCATCTGATAATTTCATATGAATATACTAATTGTAGAGTAGACCTCACGGTAGAAAGGGCGAAACTCTCCTGATGCCTGGAGAGTGTGGGTCTTTCTGGTTGCATCTCGTAGTAGACCACACCCTTTAAATCCCACCATGCGCACCACAGCACCTCGAATGCTGCAAGTGTCTATTTTAAGATGTATATTGCATTCGGAAGAATATTGACGAATTTTTAACCGTTTTGCATCACCCAGGTTTAGACCAAAGGTTACTCTCAACTCTCTTAAAAAATGGTTTAGACCAAAGGTTATGAGGTTGGCGCAATACCAACAACTCCGCCCTTAAAAACGAACCGTTACAGAGAGTATCAGGGATTAACATTGTCTCTGGTGCATGCTAAGACCGCTCAGCGGTTGTCGCCGAATAAGAAGAGAAAACAAAAGACCAAATACTTAGAACCTACATTGAAAAACTTCACAACAATTAATGTTACTTTGTTGAGTGGTTTAGCCTTTTCATAATAAAAGAGCCTATTAAAGTCTAAGCAACCATTGCCGTGAGTGTTGAATTATCACTCTTTGTTCCATCCGAAAAGTGTTCAAAAAGTCAGTCAGATGGTGAGTTGATGGTAACACGTCTGTCATTAAAATGGGGCGGACATTTCATGCAATGCAATCCACCACATCCACCAAGTGTATTAAAGTCTTAATGTTTCTTAGATAAGAAATAATGCTATTGATTCTGCAACAAACAATTGTGTGAAACATGAGCAAAAGATGACCTTAATGTGGTTCCATGTGGTACAGATGTTATGGTTATCGAACATAATGAGCTTCAACCACAGCATATCGTGTGGATTTCATAAAGGTTTCTACTTTAGATAGGAAAGCTCAACCTCATTTGTTAACTAGAGCGGAACTGAAGTGTATTTAGACTATAATTCATATGACTGCTAAATGCCAAATCTTATTAAAAAGGTTAAAAGGTTAAGGCTTCCGGCCAAATTTGGTACAGACAAGCATTCCGTTTTAGCAAACTTAAAGCTTTGTTATGTTCTTGAAAGACAAAAACAAATTATGTTATCAAAAACTCACAAAGTTGACTTTTTGATCAAATCAAAGAAAACAATCAAAGAAAATCAATTCACCAAAAGCAAACAATAAATCTTCGCTGGATTTGCTTCTTCAACAAAAGGAACCAAATTTAAGAGAAACAAAGAACTCTTCAAAGATAAGCCAAAGAGATAAAGAAATAATTATACAAG
>NW_026456729.1:0-2413 GCF_943734635.1 Anopheles cruzii | reverse complement strand
TTCAGTTAGTGTTTTCGCCCTACGTCCGCTGCTCTCTCTCTCTCTCTCTTTCTCTCTCCTTCCCCCCCAGTCGCGCCCGACAAAACCGGCACACTCACACGGTTCCTACGCCCACACCCATGGACGGTGTCACGTGGACCCACGAGATATGAATATGTTTCGGGACGTGCCGGTCGGTGGGAAAAAGAAAGCGAACGGTGGGGCGAATGGCTCAGCACGGTACGGACGCGATGTCATGTCATACTCCGCCGGTCGTACGCCGGCAGCTCCGGGTTAAACAGATGGTGATCCGAAATTCGGTTAGCCGAATTTCGGTTCGGTTCGGAAATTCGGTTAGTCGCGGCACACTTTGTGGATCCTGCAACCTGATCCTGATCCATCCTGGTGGAGTGTTTCACATAGTTGACCATCTGACTCCCGGATCGGCATCCGAGCCGGATGTGAACGATCTGTCGGGCCGGCTAATACCTGCTACCTGGTCACTGTTCAAGCTGCTATACGTTGTAAAGAGCGGCTGTGTAGTTTCAGCTCAGCCCTATTGATTCCGCGGCCCCAGGTCACCAGGCTCCAGAGTCAGGCATATGCACAGTTTATCATTTAAATAACGAGATTTTTGTATAAAATATATAAAATCCAACCATCCGCAACCATTGGGATGAAAGTAGGTTACGTTACAATGTCAGCTAACTCAAGAAACATCACTTCTCGATCATTCAAAATGATTTTGTGGATTTTTTAAATGTTTTCTGGTGTTACCCCTTCCAGATGGATGTCCATTCAGCATTCAGCATCATCGGCTGTCTCTACGATAGGCTGTGGTTTAGCACAAGCGTGTGTTAAATTTGCTACGTGGGCCCACCGCGACTGATAACGCGTCGTGTCAGTCGCGGTGGTAACGGCGGTAACGGTCAGCCGTCAGCGTAAGTGTCATTGCGGACACGCGGTGACCGGATACCGCCAGTGAAAAGGCCCGGGTGAGTGCCGAGTGCCCTGTGTGGGTGACTCGGGACTCACCCACGATCGACACCGATACCGATTGGCACCGTTCTTCTAGCGACCGTTCGAGAGTCTACGTGTGAAACCTCGTCGGTCGGATAATCAATGTTACAATATTAGAATAGTTAGAATAAACGTGCAAATATTTCGTGAACAAACAGGCTGTCTCTACGTTTCATGTCACAGCAAACCAACCATTATTTGAGCGAGCACCAGCGACGAACTTTGCAATTGCAACGAGCCGATGCAAGGCCGATAAGACTGCAAAATAAATAAATCACCGTTTGCCGGCTTGCCGGAACTGGAAGCAACATGAGCAAAAGGGGTTCGATCCATTCGGGCAGTTTGTAAGCATTTTGACCATTTAGCATTTAGAGTGTTGAGACACGCGCATTAGCTTGAAGCATTAATTAGGCTCATGCACCGAATACATCACGAATACTATTACGTAACATCTGTGGGATATTCACCCATGCTTCGATGGGCATGCTTCATGTTTCGATTGACACCGAGGATGGAAAATATCAATTCAACAAGTTGAGCAAATGTGTAGACAAACGTAATTTCTGACAAAACGGCGCGGCTTAGAACAGGAGAACTACCAACGGTGCATTGGTGCGTACCGGGATCGGGAGGGTTATCCAGGCCAAGAGTCTCACCATCTCTCAAAGGCGTACACGCTGCACGACAGAGAGGTCTTCGTACAGTGAGGACTTGCTCTCATTTATCTGGAGACCGAGAATGATCAGTTTGCCATTCTATGGTTTCTCGATCCGAATGCAATTCTGAGCCATAGCACGGAGGGCTTTCGACCTGGAATGTGTAATCCACATGGACCAGGATCCAGGCCTACTGTTGATGTAGATGGTCCCTGAGGTCTAGTCGAGATTCTCCGGACAGGCTCCAGCGCAGTGGCTGAAGAACTTGCCATCCCGCCCCATTCAGTTGGCTTGTGACATTGATCACATGGTCACTCTAACAAGTCTGGCAAGTTTGGCCGATATTGTGTACCTCGTAATCATGGTCTCGCATAGTTGTGCTCTGGCTGGAGCTATCATAAGCGGCCGTGAAGGCAATGTAGTCGGTCAGAGAGAGAAGCGTGCCGGGTGTGATGTGGGAAGGAGTAGTTGCATTAGCAAAACGATGGGCAGGCGCGAATTGCAACTCCTGAGAGCGCATTGTACGACCGCGGAACTAGAACCATGTGAGGTTTACTTTCCGGTACTTTCCGCCCGTTCCGGCCGTATGAACTGCAAATTACGATGCTTGCAGCCGATCGATTTAGCGCCCTCCTCCGAACAGAATCCCCGTTCCTCCGGACCGTTTGCACCATCCCTTTCGTTGGCCCGTTGTTTGGCCCGTGGTTTCCGTTCCGTTCCGTTCCGTTCCGAGGACCTAATAGTTCGCCCGATTGGCT
>NW_026456728.1:0-2415 GCF_943734635.1 Anopheles cruzii | reverse complement strand
AACTTGCAAATATAAACACAAATAATCTGTCGAAAAACAAAACAGCCAGAAATATTTCGCCCCGTCCACCACACCTCCACGCGTTTTGACTTTCCGAAATTTGATTTCCAAAATTTACTTCGGCGGTGTGTGGAGACTTTACAGTTATGAGTTATGCACCGTGTGGATCCACAGTAACGTGTGATCCGGTCTTTTGACATTCATTCTGACAGCTCGGTATTTAATACTGTTTTGATCTAGCCGGCATTTCCGATCGTCCACGATACAAATTTGTTTTTGCGCAGTGAATATTCGTGAAAAACATGAACCTAAACGATTTGCCTGATGAAGTAAGTAATTTACAACATCAAACAAATGTAACTGACTAACAAGTGTTTGTTTTTGGCAGGTTTTATGCCAGATTTTCGATCACCTCGATCTGTACGAGCTAAAGTTAGCGTCTCTTGTCTGCCGTCGGTGGGCGGAACTTACATTTTCTGGCCAAAGGATGGACCGTGTTTGCTTGGTGTACCCTGATGCCGAATGGGAACTTTTACTCAACACCCGCAGGAGTTATCGCAACATTCGCCAAAAGTTCAGTAATAGAGTAATATGTCACTTAGAAGAATATTTTGAAAGCTTAGCACGGTTACTGCGCACGCTGAAACTTCCTGTTCGAATGTTGGACATGCACTGTTTTATTTCTTTCCAACAACTACAATGGATTCTTTTGGAAGTTCCTGGACTACAACATTTCTCCATTCGAGGTTACATTGACCCGCAATGCGAAACGAATGAACCCTTCCCGGTTTTAACGAACCTAAAATGTCTCAAGCTGCGCGACTTGCGTAGTAATCAATTTGATTTCTTTCGAATGAATGTCACAAATTTGCAGAGTCTTTACATGAACTGCGAGACAGATCGTGAGCTGGAAGAATGGAGTAACCTGAGTGGACAACTGAAAGTTGCGCATGTGTATAAGTTGAAGGCATCCTATTTCTCTCAATTTATTGAGCTAACGTTCCCACATCTAGAAGATCTTACCATAACAGATTCGCAGTCAGTTATAAGGAATGAAGAGTTAGCTTCAAGCAGAATTCATGATTTTTTTCGAAGGCACTGCTTGCTTCGAAGACTCTCCGTCTCCGTGACTATTCCAGTAGAATGGATTCGAAGCATTACTAGCCATTGTTCTGAGCTGACGTATCTGTCCCTTACGTATCTGCTGAATCCGGAAGAAGGTATTTTAGAATCGCTGCCGCAACTAACTAAACTACGGGTAAGCAAATGAAACGCAAAAACTATAGTTTACTCAATATATTATTTTTGCAGCATCTTAAATTAGACGGAAAACTGGACACAAAACTGTTTCGTGGAGCCATCAAATCACTCGAATCAGTCGAATTAAAAATGTATCCCACTCGCGTTTTGCTTGAGAACCTTTTCGAAACTGTGCCACAATTGAGCTGCCTGGACATCGAACTCATATATAACGATTCGATAAGCATTGCATTCGATTTTGAGTTCATCTGCGAGAAATTTTCGTGTCTCCGACGCTTAGAACTGGACGTCCGTAAACAGGTAAGTTGAATCGGCGATAAAAGATGTTCATTACACGCACCATTTCAATTGCTTTGAGTTCCTTCGCAGACCCTAGCAGACAATTCTGTTAGAATTGACAGATTGGAACATTTAGAGGAACTTAAAATACGTAACGCTAAGAGCATTAGCTTCATTCATCGCAATAACGTTCGGTGCTTGACAATAATGTTTCGTGTGGTAAGTATCAGGGACAGTAACTAAGGGTTATGATCGTGACGTTCAATTAACCCATCTTTTTCATCGCCAACCGCTACATCGTCAACGCTTGAAGTTAAGGAAAAGGGACCTTGACGAGATACCGAAAAAGTTCCCTCGGCTCAACAGATTAACCATTAATTGCGGCTATTCGGTGTTTGCGTCCTGCTTTATACGGCTACATAAATTGATGCCCTCATGTAGAATCGACTACGATTCGCACCGTTTCTATCCACAAGTCTATCCATAAGTGCGTCGTTTGACTCGTAAAAAGCACGTAACTCGCAAAGCACGCAAAACCTCGTACTGTAAAGGCAACACTTTCAATAAATAAACTTGTATCGTTACCATTGTGTTGCTTATTTCCTACGGACCGTAATACGAATCGTTGAGACAAACCTTCTAACACACATCCAAAGCAGAGTCTCACTTATTATTTCTATCTCTATTACTCCGTCCGTCGTCGGTAGTCAGTAATGTTTCCATTCGTCTCATCTTGTGTGGCTGATGTCTGAGGTTCAGAACGCATGCGTCACGTGTTCAATCTCCATCAGATCGGCGCAGATCTCCTCGATGCGGGTGCCAATCTTTCTCGCCACCTCCTGCTTTTCGTTCGCGGGCAGCTCGAGAAACGACCAG
>NW_026456727.1:0-2420 GCF_943734635.1 Anopheles cruzii | reverse complement strand
GGGGGGCCACGAATGTGTAGCAGCCCTGTGACACGTGCCCTGACGGGGCTGGTTGCATGGCATGGCATGGCATGGGTAACTCGGCACGAATGGAATGCATGTCTGCATGGCACAACCACCAGGGCGCATCAGCATCGCATGAGCATCGCATGTCGTCTTCTCAGGTTCCGCATGATGCATGATAATCGTTGCTGCTGTTGTTGGTGCATGAAAGGGACTCGAAAGGGCAACAACAGCAGCAGAGGGAAGTAGCTCCGCACGGTAGCCCTCGTGATCCCCAAACCTGCATGCTGCATGCTGATGAGGGCGATTAGTATCGGAGCGAACATCATAAACACCCTCGCTCTCTCTCGCTCTCTCTCGCTCTCTCTCTCTCTCTCTTGGGGACTGCATGTCTGCATGCGAGCATGGCGCTAGACTAGAAGCACCTCCCGCTGGGATAAAAACCTCGCTCCCATCTTCCAGCCCACCGCATGTGCATGGTCCCACCGACGAGGTGCTTGCTCCGAAACGAGGTGCATGATCCCGGCATGATCCCGATACCGGCATGTTGCATGACCTTCCCGACCCGCTACCCTCAAGCATGGTCTCTGCTGCACCCACTGCATGCTGCACTGGCACGCTGCATGCTGCATCCACTGCATGAAGTAGGCGCTTTAGCGATTATTTGAAAAGGAAGAAAGAAAGACATTCTCCACTTAAAAACGCATCGGCAAGGCCGCAGCGGCAACCTCGGCCGCCCCGAACAGTGTCTCTCTCTCTCTCTCTCTCCCTTCCTGTCTCTCTCTCTCTCTCGCGCGCGCGCGCTGCATGCTCTCACGCTCGCTCCAACGCTCGGGCCGCAAACGAACGGCACAAACGTGACCACCGGACCGGACCGGCCTTTGGAGGGTCCTGGCTATGGCCCCCGGGCTCGCCAATAAAACTGACCAATTCCGAGGTGCCGCCCCGCGGCGTACTCTCGGCGCTACACCTACACACACACACACACACAGAATCCGGCTCGCCAATCTTCAAAAGGCACACCTTGGCCGCCGGTTGTCACATTTGTCAACGTTTTTTCTCGTTTTTTTTTTTGGTTTCGTTCCTGTTTTCGTTCCGTTTCCGGTTTTGGTTTTTTGTTTCCCCCTTCCCCGCTGCGTGCTTCACCACCGACTCCGGTTTTATCGTCTCCCTTACCCTAGGCAACCCGTTGCTGACCACTCCTCTATGGGTTCGGGGCCAGTTCTTGGGTTCTTCTCTTTCGCGGGCGCCACTCCCGTTGTCTTTTGTTGTAATGCTCAAATCTCTTCCTTCGTTTCGGGCTTTATGGCTTCAATTTGCATACCTTTCACACCGCCACATCCATCCACAATACCACCCTGCCCCACCCCAGTGGTCTGATTCCTACGAGTCCTGTGTTCCCGCCGTTTGCATTGGAAGTCCTGTATCTGAATGTTTTTTTCGGGTTTCCACCTGGAAGTAGTCCCAGTCCTGAACTAGCGCTCTCTCTCTCTCACTATCGGACACACTCTCTCTCTCCCTCTCGAAGCCCTCTTGCGTCCCGGACAGCCCGAGAAAACTTAGATTGACTTTCTTTTTTCCTTCGTTCCGTTCCAAATTAAATGCCCAAATACTTTTTTCTCTAGTCTCTTTTTCAACTTTCTTTAAACGATAGGTATTTTGGTTCGCTAAGAACTCTCTCTCTCTCTCTCGCTCTCGCTCTCCTTCTGTCTTACTCTACTTGCTACTCTTTCTTTCTCTCTTTTACTCATACTACACCGTTCTCAAGTACTATCACCAATTACGTCAGTCTCTTCCTGTTTGTGCCCGTTGTACAGCAAACGCTCTTACACACCTTCCCCAATTTGTTCTGATGACTTCTACCAAAGACTTACACCCACCCCTCTCACCCATAGTATACAGTGTGACCAACTCTACCCACCACCCAATCCCTCTTCTTGCTTCCGGTTCCCGGGATCTTCCCCAATGGTGTCCATACCTTGACCATCGATGTTTTTTCGTTTTTTTGTTTCTTTGTATAAATAAATCCCCATTTCCGGAAGAGTGCCCCATTTGACATTTGACTCTCCCCGAGTAATCCTTCCGGCTCCAAGTCTGCAAGTCCCAGTCCCTGTCCCTACCCCTACACACAACGATTGCAACTCGGCCGAACGCCGGCCAACGCCGGCGCGTCTTATAGGGAAAGTTCGTTTGTTATCAACATTAACGTAGCCAAACAACACCGCTTCCGTTACGAATCGAAAAACGACCAACACCATCCCGACAGTCCCACCCGCTTACACGCACAGGGATCCTCCTCGTCCTGGTCCGCCCTCGAGTAGAAGTTCGCAGAAGAATCTGCCGGAAATTAGGCCCCTCGTTTCCGATCTCGCAAAAACCCAGAAAATGACGCAGTTCGCTCCTCCTTGGAAGCCTCC
>NW_026456726.1:0-2424 GCF_943734635.1 Anopheles cruzii | reverse complement strand
GAAACCGTGGAACCGCGTGACGCGCTCTCCGTTTCTGTTTTTTTGCATGCATCAAACTCACTTCACTTTCACGGAACACGGCGACCGGGGAGCGGGCAAAAAGCTTTAAAATTTTATTTATTTGTCTGCTGATTTTGGTTGTCTGATTTTCCGGCGCAGATTGTCGACGGGGGGGTCGACAGCAAACATCCACGTGTTTCCCAGTGCCCGACCGGTTCCACGGCCCTTGCGACACGACACACAGCGGCGGTGTTTATAGCGAAGAAAAACCGCCAAAGAATGTGTTTAAATTTGTGTCACTTTAACGCCCCGCGGTAATGGTGCCGGATTGTGATGGCTGTTTTGTGCCGGGAAATTGTGTTGTCACTTCATCGAATGGTACCCGGAACGTCGCGGTGCCCCATCAGGTGAAGTAATCTCCGATCGAGACGCCGGAGTGGTTCATTTGGTTGCCATGTTTTTAACCATCTTACAATGGACGAAGAATGTTGCAGCCCGAAGGTATTAACCTGACACGTTGAGCTTTTTTGGCACATGTTCTGAAGTGCTATTTACTTTCAATGGGGCACTTTCTTAAAATTCTTAATGATCAGCCATAAATAAATATCTGCAAGAAACACACACTTGTGAATAAGTTTTTGGCGACTTTGTTTGCTTAAGAATATTTAGTATTTATAACAAATTGACACACATTTGACTTTGTAGTTTTCAATTATTTATAAAATGTATTACTTTAACCATTTTAGTCGTGGATCGCCCGTAGATCATCCGTCTACCAATGATCCGTACCGAGTAATCGGTTTCTATGCGAATAACGTCAGTTCGAATCATAAACTTGAGTATGGCTCTGTCCAAATATAAATTAATAATCATTTGCCATCCAAAAATCCAAAGCCTTTGTGGAAATAGATACAAGTTTATTGAAAATTATAAATAGAAGTAATGGTCAAATAGTGCCAGCGGGTTAACTGTACAGGGGAACTATACAAAGCTATAGTTTTCCACGTTTTCCAGCCAACCATCATTATTTTTTTAGCCGTTTTCAAAGTTTTGCGATATCTAAACGACCATTTTGAGTAGTTAACTTTCTTAGCTGATTCTAAACTACCACACTGTTAATTGTTACACATTGTTAATCATTTTTAATATTTGTTAATTCGTAGCACATCGTTATAATTTTCTCATCGTAAAAACCATTATATTGTTTTTTCTTTAAAATATTGTATGTTTTTGAGCGTACACAAATAAAGCTTATGAATGTAGCATGCCCTTTCCGACATTTAATAAAGCCTAAAAGGTGTTGGCAGAAGTACGGGGATCAACATACGGCAGAGCTAATCAAATAAAGGCAAAAGTATAAACAAATCTGTAAATTAATGAACAAAGTTATTGCAAGAGCAGGTAAAATTGAAAAAGAATTAAATGTTATTAACTATTTTATTTTTTATTGATTTAACAATTTTAACTGATCACGTCTTAGTCGTTCATAATGTGAGTCGAGTGTGAAATCTTTTCACAACACTGACCCCCGCGGGAGTCAACGGGAAACCCCGTTTCCGATTGTGTGTTTGTTTGGCGAGACGGTTCCCCGACACATTGCGGAATCCTTGACGATGATCCATCAAATTCAGCCCGCGGTGTTGCATTTATCAATCTTCTGCAGGTAGGTGGTACACCGAGGTTGGTGTCGTTTTCACGTCCGCGATCCGACCCGGCCACTGGACCCGTGAATTTCGACGGTCATGTAGACCGCGCGAAGTTGCAATTCATGGTTGCGCATGTTTGTCGCACGGTCCCGGACCGACCGCCGCGGCACCGGAATCGGCCATTTTAAGTCGGCCGGCCGGCTGGCTGGTCGCCGGTCCAGTGGACACGCAGCACCGGTTAACACCTCGAAATTCTGATAAATTATTTATAAGAAAGTGTTAAAGACGAAATCCTAGGGTTGGCGATGGAGTGACAGAAAGAGAGAGAGAGAACTTTGGCCGTGTGGCGCGCGGTGCAAACACTATCTGTTATCCAATTAAATCTAATCACCACACTCAAGAGTTTCGGGTACTGGCGGGGCTGTGCGTTTTTCCTGTGCTAACCCGCGCGGTACGCCTTCTTCGGGCTTTTCCAGCGAGAGATTGATGTTGCGGTCGGCATGTTTTTGTTGTTTTTTTCCGTCGGGTTTTCACATGGATTGGCGATGGCCAGAGGGTTTTCCTTTTCGTAGGCGGACACCCATCTTGGCTCCGGTGACTCCGCGGTGTACTGGTTTTCCCTCATTAACCCGCCGCCCGGGGATCGCCGAAAGCCGGCCACAAGGTGAAAGGAAGCCGGCTAAACACTCACCTTTACTTTTTCTTGTCCCATCCGCCCCCCGACCTGGCCAGTGGCGGCCTACCCGGTTCCTCTCCATAATTTTCGTGGCTTTTTTTT
>NW_026456725.1:0-2424 GCF_943734635.1 Anopheles cruzii | reverse complement strand
GAAACCGTGGAACCGCGTGACGCGCTCTCCGTTTCTGTTTTTTTGCATGCATCAAACTCACTTCACTTTCACGGAACACGGCGACCGGGGAGCGGGCAAAAAGCTTTAAAATTTTATTTATTTGTCTGCTGATTTTGGTTGTCTGATTTTCCGGCGCAGATTGTCGACGGGGGGGTCGACAGCAAACATCCACGTGTTTCCCAGTGCCCGACCGGTTCCACGGCCCTTGCGACACGACACACAGCGGCGGTGTTTATAGCGAAGAAAAACCGCCAAAGAATGTGTTTAAATTTGTGTCACTTTAACGCCCCGCGGTAATGGTGCCGGATTGTGATGGCTGTTTTGTGCCGGGAAATTGTGTTGTCACTTCATCGAATGGTACCCGGAACGTCGCGGTGCCCCATCAGGTGAAGTAATCTCCGATCGAGACGCCGGAGTGGTTCATTTGGTTGCCATGTTTTTAACCATCTTACAATGGACGAAGAATGTTGCAGCCCGAAGGTATTAACCTGACACGTTGAGCTTTTTTGGCACATGTTCTGAAGTGCTATTTACTTTCAATGGGGCACTTTCTTAAAATTCTTAATGATCAGCCATAAATAAATATCTGCAAGAAACACACACTTGTGAATAAGTTTTTGGCGACTTTGTTTGCTTAAGAATATTTAGTATTTATAACAAATTGACACACATTTGACTTTGTAGTTTTCAATTATTTATAAAATGTATTACTTTAACCATTTTAGTCGTGGATCGCCCGTAGATCATCCGTCTACCAATGATCCGTACCGAGTAATCGGTTTCTATGCGAATAACGTCAGTTCGAATCATAAACTTGAGTATGGCTCTGTCCAAATATAAATTAATAATCATTTGCCATCCAAAAATCCAAAGCCTTTGTGGAAATAGATACAAGTTTATTGAAAATTATAAATAGAAGTAATGGTCAAATAGTGCCAGCGGGTTAACTGTACAGGGGAACTATACAAAGCTATAGTTTTCCACGTTTTCCAGCCAACCATCATTATTTTTTTAGCCGTTTTCAAAGTTTTGCGATATCTAAACGACCATTTTGAGTAGTTAACTTTCTTAGCTGATTCTAAACTACCACACTGTTAATTGTTACACATTGTTAATCATTTTTAATATTTGTTAATTCGTAGCACATCGTTATAATTTTCTCATCGTAAAAACCATTATATTGTTTTTTCTTTAAAATATTGTATGTTTTTGAGCGTACACAAATAAAGCTTATGAATGTAGCATGCCCTTTCCGACATTTAATAAAGCCTAAAAGGTGTTGGCAGAAGTACGGGGATCAACATACGGCAGAGCTAATCAAATAAAGGCAAAAGTATAAACAAATCTGTAAATTAATGAACAAAGTTATTGCAAGAGCAGGTAAAATTGAAAAAGAATTAAATGTTATTAACTATTTTATTTTTTATTGATTTAACAATTTTAACTGATCACGTCTTAGTCGTTCATAATGTGAGTCGAGTGTGAAATCTTTTCACAACACTGACCCCCGCGGGAGTCAACGGGAAACCCCGTTTCCGATTGTGTGTTTGTTTGGCGAGACGGTTCCCCGACACATTGCGGAATCCTTGACGATGATCCATCAAATTCAGCCCGCGGTGTTGCATTTATCAATCTTCTGCAGGTAGGTGGTACACCGAGGTTGGTGTCGTTTTCACGTCCGCGATCCGACCCGGCCACTGGACCCGTGAATTTCGACGGTCATGTAGACCGCGCGAAGTTGCAATTCATGGTTGCGCATGTTTGTCGCACGGTCCCGGACCGACCGCCGCGGCACCGGAATCGGCCATTTTAAGTCGGCCGGCCGGCTGGCTGGTCGCCGGTCCAGTGGACACGCAGCACCGGTTAACACCTCGAAATTCTGATAAATTATTTATAAGAAAGTGTTAAAGACGAAATCCTAGGGTTGGCGATGGAGTGACAGAAAGAGAGAGAGAGAACTTTGGCCGTGTGGCGCGCGGTGCAAACACTATCTGTTATCCAATTAAATCTAATCACCACACTCAAGAGTTTCGGGTACTGGCGGGGCTGTGCGTTTTTCCTGTGCTAACCCGCGCGGTACGCCTTCTTCGGGCTTTTCCAGCGAGAGATTGATGTTGCGGTCGGCATGTTTTTGTTGTTTTTTTCCGTCGGGTTTTCACATGGATTGGCGATGGCCAGAGGGTTTTCCTTTTCGTAGGCGGACACCCATCTTGGCTCCGGTGACTCCGCGGTGTACTGGTTTTCCCTCATTAACCCGCCGCCCGGGGATCGCCGAAAGCCGGCCACAAGGTGAAAGGAAGCCGGCTAAACACTCACCTTTACTTTTTCTTGTCCCATCCGCCCCCCGACCTGGCCAGTGGCGGCCTACCCGGTTCCTCTCCATAATTTTCGTGGCTTTTTTTT
>NW_026456724.1:0-2428 GCF_943734635.1 Anopheles cruzii | reverse complement strand
TGGTGTTTTCTTTTTTGTTAATGTGTCGCATTTTTGTAATAAAAGATTTACTATTTACCACACTAGCAACGTACTGCGTCTTCTTTAAACCTTATTAAGTTCACTAGTTGTTGTAAAAGTGAGTGCCCCATTCGCGCTTCCTCGACATCTAAAAATGCCGGCTCGCGGTCCGCTGCCAACATATAGTGATCAAATAAATAACCTACAAATATAAAATTAGCCCCTCTCGTAATATTGGCTAAATATATCAGGCTGGGGAAAAAGTAATCCATTATTTTCTCGGTAGATGACTTTAGTGATCGATATCTCGTGAAGTATCGATCGTACAGTTTTAAATTTAGGCTCGTTTTAAAGCTGATACTTCACACTTGAAAAGATGCTTTCACTGTTTATTGTTTGTTCCATTCGTTTGTGAGTTATAAGGTGTAAACAATGGAAGTAACCAAAGAAAAAATTGGGTATATTTTACAATTTTTGTCCGGTAAAGATGAAAATTGAAGCTAGGCCGCTGAAATTTTGCATGGTGTTCATGGTGCCGATGCTCTAACAGCTAGCTACGTTAAATTTTGGCTTCGTTGACCCTATTCAGTTTTATTTTATGTTAAAGCTTGGCCAGATACGTCATCGAAAATGTCGATAAAATCACAGAAATAAACAAAGTTGATCGGCATGTTAGTAGTCAGAGCATCGAGCAGGAGCTAAAGATCAATCATCGACCAGCTTAAAGCCATTTGCGCAAAGCTGGATTCACAAAGAAGCCTTATTTTTGAGCGCCACCCTATTTACATCAAAAAACATGATGGCTAAAATTTCCATCGACGAAGTTTTGGCTAAACGGAATGAAAACGAACCATTTCTTAAACGGATAGGTACTGGGGATGAGAAATGGAATACATACGACTATACTGTGTGAAAATAATCATCGTCTAAGCGTGGTGAAGCATCTTAACCGGTGGTAAAACCAGGACTTACGGTCAATAAGGTTCTACTGGGTTTATGGTGGGACTTGAGAGGAATCGTGTACTATGAGTTGCTTTCGTGTGGCCAAACACAAAATTCAGATCTCTACTATCAATAACTCCACCGTTCAAAGCTAGCAATTGCCCAGAAACGACCAGAATCGGCCAACGGAAGAGGTTTTGTGTTCCATTATGAAAACGAAATGTCACGCACGTCTTTAGTGACTCACCAAAAAGTCCGAGATTTTGTTTGGGATATTTTAATGCATCCACCGTATAGTCCGGACTATGCCCTAAGCGATTGACACCTTTTTCGCGCATTAAAAAATTTCCTGTGTGATGAAAAACTGAGATCAAAAAAGGGTTGTAAAAATGGATTGCTCCAGTTTTTCGTCAATAACGACTAAGCCTTTTACAAAAGAGGCAATACCAGCCTACCTTTGAAAAGACAACAAATTTTCCAACAAAACGGTACATATTTGACGTAAATCGGACCATCGGAAGTATCTTAAAAAATGTTTTGAATTTCACCCAAAAATAATGGATTTCTTTTTCCCCAACCTTATATATAGAAGATATAGAAGAAGAAGATTAGACGAACCTAGGCTGCGTACACGCTTCGAACTTAGGCTGCGTACACACTTCGAACTTAGGCTGCGTACACACTTCGATTTTAGGCTGCGCTACAGGAGGTCTACAGCTCTAACAACGATGCATATCTTAGTAGACATTCATTAGCATTTCATGCTTGCATCAGTAGACATTGCATTTCATTAGGCTGCTGCTGCGGTTTGATTTTGCTCTTGTCCGAAAGACGTTCCGTTCCAAGATAAGGCCAAAAACATGGCTAATGGTAGTTATGTTCGCTACACACCCTGTCACTGCCCGGAGGGAGATCACCTTCGGCAGCAATCCGATGGGTTGTCCAGCAAACAGAAGCGCTACAAATCCACTCGAAGGATCGACTACTTGGCTCGTCCACGATATGTTCACGCTAAGTTTTCTCGCCACGCGGTGGTTCCTCGCAGGCAAGAGACCGAAATTGTGCGCTCGTATAAAGAACCGTATGCATCGCGACGCATCCAGCAATTGGCTTTACCACGGGTCCGGAATCTATTTGCCGTTCACGAGGAATACCAACACTTGTTAGCGCCAAAGCGCCAGGAACAGTTGAAGAAAAAGATAAAGCAAAGTTCCACCACCATTTACTCTCAGCTGGCGGGCGTGGAGCTTCCGAAAATTAATGGTCCAAAAGGCATGTCGCCGGATGAATGGCAAAGACATAAGGATTGGTTGGAATTGCGTGATTACCAAGTTCTTTCTTCGTTATCTTTTTCAGATTTGAAAAAGATTCCTTTCGTCAAACCAGCCGCCCTGAAGGCAACCGCATCGGAGCGTACAATCAAGCTTGCCGAACCCATCGAACGACGACGGCGAGCGAAAGGAAAACAAGTGGAGGAAACACGCAT
>NW_026456723.1:0-2428 GCF_943734635.1 Anopheles cruzii | reverse complement strand
TGGTGTTTTCTTTTTTGTTAATGTGTCGCATTTTTGTAATAAAAGATTTACTATTTACCACACTAGCAACGTACTGCGTCTTCTTTAAACCTTATTAAGTTCACTAGTTGTTGTAAAAGTGAGTGCCCCATTCGCGCTTCCTCGACATCTAAAAATGCCGGCTCGCGGTCCGCTGCCAACATATAGTGATCAAATAAATAACCTACAAATATAAAATTAGCCCCTCTCGTAATATTGGCTAAATATATCAGGCTGGGGAAAAAGTAATCCATTATTTTCTCGGTAGATGACTTTAGTGATCGATATCTCGTGAAGTATCGATCGTACAGTTTTAAATTTAGGCTCGTTTTAAAGCTGATACTTCACACTTGAAAAGATGCTTTCACTGTTTATTGTTTGTTCCATTCGTTTGTGAGTTATAAGGTGTAAACAATGGAAGTAACCAAAGAAAAAATTGGGTATATTTTACAATTTTTGTCCGGTAAAGATGAAAATTGAAGCTAGGCCGCTGAAATTTTGCATGGTGTTCATGGTGCCGATGCTCTAACAGCTAGCTACGTTAAATTTTGGCTTCGTTGACCCTATTCAGTTTTATTTTATGTTAAAGCTTGGCCAGATACGTCATCGAAAATGTCGATAAAATCACAGAAATAAACAAAGTTGATCGGCATGTTAGTAGTCAGAGCATCGAGCAGGAGCTAAAGATCAATCATCGACCAGCTTAAAGCCATTTGCGCAAAGCTGGATTCACAAAGAAGCCTTATTTTTGAGCGCCACCCTATTTACATCAAAAAACATGATGGCTAAAATTTCCATCGACGAAGTTTTGGCTAAACGGAATGAAAACGAACCATTTCTTAAACGGATAGGTACTGGGGATGAGAAATGGAATACATACGACTATACTGTGTGAAAATAATCATCGTCTAAGCGTGGTGAAGCATCTTAACCGGTGGTAAAACCAGGACTTACGGTCAATAAGGTTCTACTGGGTTTATGGTGGGACTTGAGAGGAATCGTGTACTATGAGTTGCTTTCGTGTGGCCAAACACAAAATTCAGATCTCTACTATCAATAACTCCACCGTTCAAAGCTAGCAATTGCCCAGAAACGACCAGAATCGGCCAACGGAAGAGGTTTTGTGTTCCATTATGAAAACGAAATGTCACGCACGTCTTTAGTGACTCACCAAAAAGTCCGAGATTTTGTTTGGGATATTTTAATGCATCCACCGTATAGTCCGGACTATGCCCTAAGCGATTGACACCTTTTTCGCGCATTAAAAAATTTCCTGTGTGATGAAAAACTGAGATCAAAAAAGGGTTGTAAAAATGGATTGCTCCAGTTTTTCGTCAATAACGACTAAGCCTTTTACAAAAGAGGCAATACCAGCCTACCTTTGAAAAGACAACAAATTTTCCAACAAAACGGTACATATTTGACGTAAATCGGACCATCGGAAGTATCTTAAAAAATGTTTTGAATTTCACCCAAAAATAATGGATTTCTTTTTCCCCAACCTTATATATAGAAGATATAGAAGAAGAAGATTAGACGAACCTAGGCTGCGTACACGCTTCGAACTTAGGCTGCGTACACACTTCGAACTTAGGCTGCGTACACACTTCGATTTTAGGCTGCGCTACAGGAGGTCTACAGCTCTAACAACGATGCATATCTTAGTAGACATTCATTAGCATTTCATGCTTGCATCAGTAGACATTGCATTTCATTAGGCTGCTGCTGCGGTTTGATTTTGCTCTTGTCCGAAAGACGTTCCGTTCCAAGATAAGGCCAAAAACATGGCTAATGGTAGTTATGTTCGCTACACACCCTGTCACTGCCCGGAGGGAGATCACCTTCGGCAGCAATCCGATGGGTTGTCCAGCAAACAGAAGCGCTACAAATCCACTCGAAGGATCGACTACTTGGCTCGTCCACGATATGTTCACGCTAAGTTTTCTCGCCACGCGGTGGTTCCTCGCAGGCAAGAGACCGAAATTGTGCGCTCGTATAAAGAACCGTATGCATCGCGACGCATCCAGCAATTGGCTTTACCACGGGTCCGGAATCTATTTGCCGTTCACGAGGAATACCAACACTTGTTAGCGCCAAAGCGCCAGGAACAGTTGAAGAAAAAGATAAAGCAAAGTTCCACCACCATTTACTCTCAGCTGGCGGGCGTGGAGCTTCCGAAAATTAATGGTCCAAAAGGCATGTCGCCGGATGAATGGCAAAGACATAAGGATTGGTTGGAATTGCGTGATTACCAAGTTCTTTCTTCGTTATCTTTTTCAGATTTGAAAAAGATTCCTTTCGTCAAACCAGCCGCCCTGAAGGCAACCGCATCGGAGCGTACAATCAAGCTTGCCGAACCCATCGAACGACGACGGCGAGCGAAAGGAAAACAAGTGGAGGAAACACGCAT
>NW_026456722.1:0-2428 GCF_943734635.1 Anopheles cruzii | reverse complement strand
ATGCGTGTTTCCTCCACTTGTTTTCCTTTCGCTCGCCGTCGTCGTTCGATGGGTTCGGCAAGCTTGATTGTACGCTCCGATGCGGTTGCCTTCAGGGCGGCTGGTTTGACGAAAGGAATCTTTTTCAAATCTGAAAAAGATAACGAAGAAAGAACTTGGTAATCACGCAATTCCAACCAATCCTTATGTCTTTGCCATTCATCCGGCGACATGCCTTTTGGACCATTAATTTTCGGAAGCTCCACGCCCGCCAGCTGAGAGTAAATGGTGGTGGAACTTTGCTTTATCTTTTTCTTCAACTGTTCCTGGCGCTTTGGCGCTAACAAGTGTTGGTATTCCTCGTGAACGGCAAATAGATTCCGGACCCGTGGTAAAGCCAATTGCTGGATGCGTCGCGATGCATACGGTTCTTTATACGAGCGCACAATTTCGGTCTCTTGCCTGCGAGGAACCACCGCGTGGCGAGAAAACTTAGCGTGAACATATCGTGGACGAGCCAAGTAGTCGATCCTTCGAGTGGATTTGTAGCGCTTCTGTTTGCTGGACAACCCATCGGATTGCTGCCGAAGGTGATCTCCCTCCGGGCAGTGACAGGGTGTGTAGCGAACATAACTACCATTAGCCATGTTTTTGGCCTTATCTTGGAACGGAACGTCTTTCGGACAAGAGCAAAATCAAACCGCAGCAGCAGCCTAATGAAATGCAATGTCTACTGATGCAAGCATGAAATGCTAATGAATGTCTACTAAGATATGCATCGTTGTTAGAGCTGTAGACCTCCTGTAGCGCAGCCTAAAATCGAAGTGTGTACGCAGCCTAAGTTCGAAGTGTGTACGCAGCCTAAGTTCGAAGCGTGTACGCAGCCTAGGTTCGTCTAATCTTCTTCTTCTATATCTTCTATATATAAGGTTGGGGAAAAAGAAATCCATTATTTTTGGGTGAAATTCAAAACATTTTTTAAGATACTTCCGATGGTCCGATTTACGTCAAATATGTACCGTTTTGTTGGAAAATTTGTTGTCTTTTCAAAGGTAGGCTGGTATTGCCTCTTTTGTAAAAGGCTTAGTCGTTATTGACGAAAAACTGGAGCAATCCATTTTTACAACCCTTTTTTGATCTCAGTTTTTCATCACACAGGAAATTTTTTAATGCGCGAAAAAGGTGTCAATCGCTTAGGGCATAGTCCGGACTATACGGTGGATGCATTAAAATATCCCAAACAAAATCTCGGACTTTTTGGTGAGTCACTAAAGACGTGCGTGACATTTCGTTTTCATAATGGAACACAAAACCTCTTCCGTTGGCCGATTCTGGTCGTTTCTGGGCAATTGCTAGCTTTGAACGGTGGAGTTATTGATAGTAGAGATCTGAATTTTGTGTTTGGCCACACGAAAGCAACTCATAGTACACGATTCCTCTCAAGTCCCACCATAAACCCAGTAGAACCTTATTGACCGTAAGTCCTGGTTTTACCACCGGTTAAGATGCTTCACCACGCTTAGACGATGATTATTTTCACACAGTATAGTCGTATGTATTCCATTTCTCATCCCCAGTACCTATCCGTTTAAGAAATGGTTCGTTTTCATTCCGTTTAGCCAAAACTTCGTCGATGGAAATTTTAGCCATCATGTTTTTTGATGTAAATAGGGTGGCGCTCAAAAATAAGGCTTCTTTGTGAATCCAGCTTTGCGCAAATGGCTTTAAGCTGGTCGATGATTGATCTTTAGCTCCTGCTCGATGCTCTGACTACTAACATGCCGATCAACTTTGTTTATTTCTGTGATTTTATCGACATTTTCGATGACGTATCTGGCCAAGCTTTAACATAAAATAAAACTGAATAGGGTCAACGAAGCCAAAATTTAACGTAGCTAGCTGTTAGAGCATCGGCACCATGAACACCATGCAAAATTTCAGCGGCCTAGCTTCAATTTTCATCTTTACCGGACAAAAATTGTAAAATATACCCAATTTTTTCTTTGGTTACTTCCATTGTTTACACCTTATAACTCACAAACGAATGGAACAAACAATAAACAGTGAAAGCATCTTTTCAAGTGTGAAGTATCAGCTTTAAAACGAGCCTAAATTTAAAACTGTACGATCGATACTTCACGAGATATCGATCACTAAAGTCATCTACCGAGAAAATAATGGATTACTTTTTCCCCAGCCTGATATATTTAGCCAATATTACGAGAGGGGCTAATTTTATATTTGTAGGTTATTTATTTGATCACTATATGTTGGCAGCGGACCGCGAGCCGGCATTTTTAGATGTCGAGGAAGCGCGAATGGGGCACTCACTTTTACAACAACTAGTGAACTTAATAAGGTTTAAAGAAGACGCAGTACGTTGCTAGTGTGGTAAATAGTAAATCTTTTATTACAAAAATGCGACACATTAACAAAAAAGAAAACACCA
>NW_026456721.1:0-2428 GCF_943734635.1 Anopheles cruzii | reverse complement strand
TGGTGTTTTCTTTTTTGTTAATGTGTCGCATTTTTGTAATAAAAGATTTACTATTTACCACACTAGCAACGTACTGCGTCTTCTTTAAACCTTATTAAGTTCACTAGTTGTTGTAAAAGTGAGTGCCCCATTCGCGCTTCCTCGACATCTAAAAATGCCGGCTCGCGGTCCGCTGCCAACATATAGTGATCAAATAAATAACCTACAAATATAAAATTAGCCCCTCTCGTAATATTGGCTAAATATATCAGGCTGGGGAAAAAGTAATCCATTATTTTCTCGGTAGATGACTTTAGTGATCGATATCTCGTGAAGTATCGATCGTACAGTTTTAAATTTAGGCTCGTTTTAAAGCTGATACTTCACACTTGAAAAGATGCTTTCACTGTTTATTGTTTGTTCCATTCGTTTGTGAGTTATAAGGTGTAAACAATGGAAGTAACCAAAGAAAAAATTGGGTATATTTTACAATTTTTGTCCGGTAAAGATGAAAATTGAAGCTAGGCCGCTGAAATTTTGCATGGTGTTCATGGTGCCGATGCTCTAACAGCTAGCTACGTTAAATTTTGGCTTCGTTGACCCTATTCAGTTTTATTTTATGTTAAAGCTTGGCCAGATACGTCATCGAAAATGTCGATAAAATCACAGAAATAAACAAAGTTGATCGGCATGTTAGTAGTCAGAGCATCGAGCAGGAGCTAAAGATCAATCATCGACCAGCTTAAAGCCATTTGCGCAAAGCTGGATTCACAAAGAAGCCTTATTTTTGAGCGCCACCCTATTTACATCAAAAAACATGATGGCTAAAATTTCCATCGACGAAGTTTTGGCTAAACGGAATGAAAACGAACCATTTCTTAAACGGATAGGTACTGGGGATGAGAAATGGAATACATACGACTATACTGTGTGAAAATAATCATCGTCTAAGCGTGGTGAAGCATCTTAACCGGTGGTAAAACCAGGACTTACGGTCAATAAGGTTCTACTGGGTTTATGGTGGGACTTGAGAGGAATCGTGTACTATGAGTTGCTTTCGTGTGGCCAAACACAAAATTCAGATCTCTACTATCAATAACTCCACCGTTCAAAGCTAGCAATTGCCCAGAAACGACCAGAATCGGCCAACGGAAGAGGTTTTGTGTTCCATTATGAAAACGAAATGTCACGCACGTCTTTAGTGACTCACCAAAAAGTCCGAGATTTTGTTTGGGATATTTTAATGCATCCACCGTATAGTCCGGACTATGCCCTAAGCGATTGACACCTTTTTCGCGCATTAAAAAATTTCCTGTGTGATGAAAAACTGAGATCAAAAAAGGGTTGTAAAAATGGATTGCTCCAGTTTTTCGTCAATAACGACTAAGCCTTTTACAAAAGAGGCAATACCAGCCTACCTTTGAAAAGACAACAAATTTTCCAACAAAACGGTACATATTTGACGTAAATCGGACCATCGGAAGTATCTTAAAAAATGTTTTGAATTTCACCCAAAAATAATGGATTTCTTTTTCCCCAACCTTATATATAGAAGATATAGAAGAAGAAGATTAGACGAACCTAGGCTGCGTACACGCTTCGAACTTAGGCTGCGTACACACTTCGAACTTAGGCTGCGTACACACTTCGATTTTAGGCTGCGCTACAGGAGGTCTACAGCTCTAACAACGATGCATATCTTAGTAGACATTCATTAGCATTTCATGCTTGCATCAGTAGACATTGCATTTCATTAGGCTGCTGCTGCGGTTTGATTTTGCTCTTGTCCGAAAGACGTTCCGTTCCAAGATAAGGCCAAAAACATGGCTAATGGTAGTTATGTTCGCTACACACCCTGTCACTGCCCGGAGGGAGATCACCTTCGGCAGCAATCCGATGGGTTGTCCAGCAAACAGAAGCGCTACAAATCCACTCGAAGGATCGACTACTTGGCTCGTCCACGATATGTTCACGCTAAGTTTTCTCGCCACGCGGTGGTTCCTCGCAGGCAAGAGACCGAAATTGTGCGCTCGTATAAAGAACCGTATGCATCGCGACGCATCCAGCAATTGGCTTTACCACGGGTCCGGAATCTATTTGCCGTTCACGAGGAATACCAACACTTGTTAGCGCCAAAGCGCCAGGAACAGTTGAAGAAAAAGATAAAGCAAAGTTCCACCACCATTTACTCTCAGCTGGCGGGCGTGGAGCTTCCGAAAATTAATGGTCCAAAAGGCATGTCGCCGGATGAATGGCAAAGACATAAGGATTGGTTGGAATTGCGTGATTACCAAGTTCTTTCTTCGTTATCTTTTTCAGATTTGAAAAAGATTCCTTTCGTCAAACCAGCCGCCCTGAAGGCAACCGCATCGGAGCGTACAATCAAGCTTGCCGAACCCATCGAACGACGACGGCGAGCGAAAGGAAAACAAGTGGAGGAAACACGCAT
>NW_026456720.1:0-2428 GCF_943734635.1 Anopheles cruzii | reverse complement strand
CGGGCCAGCTACCGACGGGTGCTGGCCGCCGTCGTAACCATTCAGACTCGGTACCGTGCTTACAAGGATCGGCTGGTCGATCAGGCGACCTATCGGAGGTATCGAGGCGCGGTGATCATCGTCCAGCGTCGATATCGCGAGAGGCTGGCAGCACGCGCCGGACGCTGCCGGTTCATGTCCATCGTCCGTAAGGTGCGTGGCAAGACGGACTCCACCGATGGGATCGCATCGAACGCCGCGGAGGGACAGGACGGTATACCTATGCCAGCATCTCCTGCGCCACCTCCACCGCCGGCCACAGATTCGGCCAGAGTCCAGGTTGAAATCTCCCTCCCCTTAGGAACCTATCAAGCGACTGTTGAAATGCAACAATCGCCAAAACCGCCGCCACCACCACCACCGACGATGGTGATTACGGCCCGCACTAGTGGCACTAGCAGTAGCGGCGGCGGTGGTAGCAACGGGTGGAGCAACGAAGGCAGCGCGCCTTCGCTCACCGAAACGTACTACAAGAAGAATCGCCTCTACTATGTGAGGAAAAAGTACAGCGATAAGTCCGACGTCAATGAAGATCACGACGAGCCGTCGGAATCGGACTCGGAAGATTCGCGCCCGACGCTTTATGAGACTGCGCACGCGGCCGGAAATGAATACCCGCCGCGTAGCGGCAGTACCAGGATGCATGACGATGGAACGATGGAAGAAACGGTGGAACGACGCGAGGAGCAGAAGGATCGGGCCGCGGCCGCAGTAGCAGCAGTTGCCATGGAAGTGGACGTCGCGAAGCAGAGGGCGTCGCAAGCCGGCCAGATGAAACGGCTCGACGTGAAGGTGCTGAACAATGCGGCCCACAAGCAACGTCATGCGGAGTACGACAGGGTTCCCGAGCCGGAACCACCACCGATTGCCACCATCGAAGTGGATCGTTTGATCGTCGATCGTATCGGTGATGCACGGCGCTGGAATGGGCATGCCGCCGAAAGTTGGCTGCTCCTCGATGACAACCCGGCGCGCTGGAAGGAGCTTTCGGTGACGGCCAAAACGATGGTCGTCGGAGGCAACCTGTTCGTGAACAACGCGCTGCTACCGAGCGGCGATCAAGCACTTAGTGCGCGCAAGCTGCTGGTGCAGGATCTGCGCGTGAATCGGGATCGATGTGAAGCCGGCGACGATGCTAACCGCCACGGCAACAACAGAAGCAGAAGTAGCAGTGCCGCCGGTAGCACCAACAGCAGCTCCCGCGAGGAGCTAGACCGGCACGACGCATCGTCGCTGTACCCGAAACCGGAGCGCGAAAGGTACAAAGACTTGCGCCATCAGAAGTGCTTGACCATGAAGATCACGCCAGAGTTCAAAGGCGTCTCGGCGATCGGTTCCATAGCGAGTGACGGTAACGCAAGTGATAGAATAAGCGTTGCAACCGTCTGCAAGCAGCACCAGGGCAACTGCTCTTCGGGTCAAGGCGGCGTCCTGTGGCCGGAGAGAGTTGAAGGCGCCGTGCGCGAATGCACGGGCGTCTGTACGGGGGTAAAGGCGCACGTGCCGGCGTGCAGCGTGCGCCCTAGCCATGAGAGTTATGAGAGCAGGACGAAGCAGCCCAATAGAAAATTTGACGGGCTGGAAGAAGGATCCGCAACGCTGCGGATATTCAAAGAAGATCAAGCAGTAGATCAGGAAGGTATAGCAAGATTTAAAGATAGTACTAATGAAAGCATAACCCCACAGCAGCAACAACAACCGCCAGCCGCCGCCGCCGCCGTCGGGATCGGTGTCGGTGTCGGAATCCCCTACAATCGGGCGAACTCGACGGGCAGCAAGTTCCGCCGGGTCGTCTGGGACCGCGCCAAGGAGGGACCGGTAAAAGCTCTGCGCGACCTGGAAGCCAAGCTGGGCGAGGAGCGCAGACAGCGGATAGCGGCCGTGACCACAATGAAGAAGCTCGATTATGACGGTGTGCCAGCAAGCCTCTTCCGTGCCGTTGCAGGCCACGTGCGGGCGATGCACAAGTACCGGCAGCGTTCGGCGCGCGTGGACAACCTCTCACCACCCACGCTGGACGACGATCGGGGCCCCATCATACGGAATCTAGCCAGTTTTACCGGCATCAAGGAGCAAGCCTATCAGGTTGCCACCGTTCGGTTGGCATCGGGAGCAAGCCTATCAGGAAAGAGGACTCGTGACCGTATCGCGAATGCTGCTGCGCGGTGTGACAAAGACTGGAATATTCGGAAAGTTAGCATACATCGAACTGAAGAAGTCCTCACCAAAGGCACCAGAAGGGAGAGAGGTTGAATGTTGAAAATGTTGTTGACTGAACATATAGAGTTGATTGGAACAGGTTAGATCGTTTAACTATCACCGGAGGAAAATACGGGGGCCGGTGTTGTTTGTAAATAGAGCGTATTCCCCTCCAGTGATAGCTAAACGA
>NW_026456719.1:0-2428 GCF_943734635.1 Anopheles cruzii | reverse complement strand
TGGTGTTTTCTTTTTTGTTAATGTGTCGCATTTTTGTAATAAAAGATTTACTATTTACCACACTAGCAACGTACTGCGTCTTCTTTAAACCTTATTAAGTTCACTAGTTGTTGTAAAAGTGAGTGCCCCATTCGCGCTTCCTCGACATCTAAAAATGCCGGCTCGCGGTCCGCTGCCAACATATAGTGATCAAATAAATAACCTACAAATATAAAATTAGCCCCTCTCGTAATATTGGCTAAATATATCAGGCTGGGGAAAAAGTAATCCATTATTTTCTCGGTAGATGACTTTAGTGATCGATATCTCGTGAAGTATCGATCGTACAGTTTTAAATTTAGGCTCGTTTTAAAGCTGATACTTCACACTTGAAAAGATGCTTTCACTGTTTATTGTTTGTTCCATTCGTTTGTGAGTTATAAGGTGTAAACAATGGAAGTAACCAAAGAAAAAATTGGGTATATTTTACAATTTTTGTCCGGTAAAGATGAAAATTGAAGCTAGGCCGCTGAAATTTTGCATGGTGTTCATGGTGCCGATGCTCTAACAGCTAGCTACGTTAAATTTTGGCTTCGTTGACCCTATTCAGTTTTATTTTATGTTAAAGCTTGGCCAGATACGTCATCGAAAATGTCGATAAAATCACAGAAATAAACAAAGTTGATCGGCATGTTAGTAGTCAGAGCATCGAGCAGGAGCTAAAGATCAATCATCGACCAGCTTAAAGCCATTTGCGCAAAGCTGGATTCACAAAGAAGCCTTATTTTTGAGCGCCACCCTATTTACATCAAAAAACATGATGGCTAAAATTTCCATCGACGAAGTTTTGGCTAAACGGAATGAAAACGAACCATTTCTTAAACGGATAGGTACTGGGGATGAGAAATGGAATACATACGACTATACTGTGTGAAAATAATCATCGTCTAAGCGTGGTGAAGCATCTTAACCGGTGGTAAAACCAGGACTTACGGTCAATAAGGTTCTACTGGGTTTATGGTGGGACTTGAGAGGAATCGTGTACTATGAGTTGCTTTCGTGTGGCCAAACACAAAATTCAGATCTCTACTATCAATAACTCCACCGTTCAAAGCTAGCAATTGCCCAGAAACGACCAGAATCGGCCAACGGAAGAGGTTTTGTGTTCCATTATGAAAACGAAATGTCACGCACGTCTTTAGTGACTCACCAAAAAGTCCGAGATTTTGTTTGGGATATTTTAATGCATCCACCGTATAGTCCGGACTATGCCCTAAGCGATTGACACCTTTTTCGCGCATTAAAAAATTTCCTGTGTGATGAAAAACTGAGATCAAAAAAGGGTTGTAAAAATGGATTGCTCCAGTTTTTCGTCAATAACGACTAAGCCTTTTACAAAAGAGGCAATACCAGCCTACCTTTGAAAAGACAACAAATTTTCCAACAAAACGGTACATATTTGACGTAAATCGGACCATCGGAAGTATCTTAAAAAATGTTTTGAATTTCACCCAAAAATAATGGATTTCTTTTTCCCCAACCTTATATATAGAAGATATAGAAGAAGAAGATTAGACGAACCTAGGCTGCGTACACGCTTCGAACTTAGGCTGCGTACACACTTCGAACTTAGGCTGCGTACACACTTCGATTTTAGGCTGCGCTACAGGAGGTCTACAGCTCTAACAACGATGCATATCTTAGTAGACATTCATTAGCATTTCATGCTTGCATCAGTAGACATTGCATTTCATTAGGCTGCTGCTGCGGTTTGATTTTGCTCTTGTCCGAAAGACGTTCCGTTCCAAGATAAGGCCAAAAACATGGCTAATGGTAGTTATGTTCGCTACACACCCTGTCACTGCCCGGAGGGAGATCACCTTCGGCAGCAATCCGATGGGTTGTCCAGCAAACAGAAGCGCTACAAATCCACTCGAAGGATCGACTACTTGGCTCGTCCACGATATGTTCACGCTAAGTTTTCTCGCCACGCGGTGGTTCCTCGCAGGCAAGAGACCGAAATTGTGCGCTCGTATAAAGAACCGTATGCATCGCGACGCATCCAGCAATTGGCTTTACCACGGGTCCGGAATCTATTTGCCGTTCACGAGGAATACCAACACTTGTTAGCGCCAAAGCGCCAGGAACAGTTGAAGAAAAAGATAAAGCAAAGTTCCACCACCATTTACTCTCAGCTGGCGGGCGTGGAGCTTCCGAAAATTAATGGTCCAAAAGGCATGTCGCCGGATGAATGGCAAAGACATAAGGATTGGTTGGAATTGCGTGATTACCAAGTTCTTTCTTCGTTATCTTTTTCAGATTTGAAAAAGATTCCTTTCGTCAAACCAGCCGCCCTGAAGGCAACCGCATCGGAGCGTACAATCAAGCTTGCCGAACCCATCGAACGACGACGGCGAGCGAAAGGAAAACAAGTGGAGGAAACACGCAT